>NW_022639844.1:6421-6533 GCF_010583005.1 Odontomachus brunneus | reverse complement strand
AATTTGTGTTAAAATTGAAGGATATAATAATTTAGACGAGGCTTATATGAAGGCAATACAGATGTCAAAAACCTTAGAAACTGAAACGCAGCGACGTAAAGCTCCTATTACA
>NW_022639844.1:6325-6411 GCF_010583005.1 Odontomachus brunneus | reverse complement strand
CTGGCTATTGTCGGTGAATGCAGACAAGCCTAAAACAAAAGAGAGCAAACTTTTCTTGTGTCTGAGTGGTCGCAAGGGACGTTACA
>NW_022639844.1:6077-6177 GCF_010583005.1 Odontomachus brunneus | reverse complement strand
CACCAGCCATCTGCCTCTTCAAAGCAAAATATTGAATCGGGAAACGAGATACGCGCACCGGTAACGAGCGACGTCCGCCGGGACGCGACGGAAAAAACAG
>NW_022639844.1:5989-6067 GCF_010583005.1 Odontomachus brunneus | reverse complement strand
TTAACGTTTTTTTGTGTCTGAGCGGTCACGAAGAACGTTACATAAAAAATCTGGTGGCAGCGCGGTGGGATTGGTCAA
>NW_022639844.1:5708-5979 GCF_010583005.1 Odontomachus brunneus | reverse complement strand
GCCCTACGACTGACCGCCGGCAACACCTACCGACCTTTGCGAGCGTGTCCTGGCGAATTATTATAAGAGCGACGCACAGCTATTACACAATAATCGTAAGTTACTATTATATTAGCGTTTGAGTATTTACACGACAAATTATAAGAAATTCATCACCGCCAACTCGACTTAAACTTTATTATCACTTTCCAATTATTATAACAACTATTATCATTACAATAATTATAATTGTTTGACGTCACAAAGCCAACAAATATACATTAAAATAAAT
>NW_022639844.1:5595-5698 GCF_010583005.1 Odontomachus brunneus | reverse complement strand
ACAAACTAAATTTCATATTTTACCCGAGAATTTTTCTCTTAAACAACACGGTCTCTTAAGCACCGCGTTCTTTATCCAACATGACGCGACTATTAATTATAAA
>NW_022639844.1:4903-5585 GCF_010583005.1 Odontomachus brunneus | reverse complement strand
TAAGTTACAGCACGCTTCCCTAAGGGCGACCGTGTTGCTTTTACCTGATTCTTTCACACTTATATCTTTTCGTCTCTCAGCTGCATGAAGCAGTCCTCACGGAGTTTATTAACGAAAATTCAATCACTTTAAATTATAATTTAAATAATTAGATGTCGAAGAGGAGTGGCAGAACATTTAGAGAGCGCCTACAGCAGTGGTTAACGCGCACGGCAAAACTCGGCGTACCAGTATCTATAACACCCGATTTGCCTACCCCCACGGAACGAGGGTATTTTATTATAAATTCGGGAAACCATTTTATTGAGATTCGCGCGTCATTAAGACCATTCCCGCCAAAGCCGGTCGCTCAAACTTCACAAACCTATGCAGAAATACCAGAATATATAAAATTAAAGCCGAGAGATCAAGAAGTCTCGACATCTAAAATAAATTTCGAAGAGAATATAAATGATAGCAACAAGCTGTGGTGCAGGCATTAATAAATGTACTCACTGACGATCAATAAAATTTAATAAAATACTTTATTCGTATTCGAGCCTATAGCAGGATTACAATTAATCTATCCATCAACTTTCGCTCTTTTTATTCCGGATACGATATATTCCTCTCTCCTCTCTTCTCTCTCCTCTCTCCTCTTTCCTCTCTCTCTCTCCTCTCTCCTCTCTCCTCTCTCTCTCTC
>NW_022639844.1:0-2622 GCF_010583005.1 Odontomachus brunneus | reverse complement strand
AAAAATGGAGAATGGTAATAGACTACCGATTATTAAATGAAAAGAAAATAGGCGACGCGTATCCGCTGCCTAATATTACAGATATTTTAGACCAATTGGGCAATGCAAAATATTTTTCTGTACTAGATCTCGCATCCGGTTTTCACCAAATTCCAATGTCACAAAAAGACGCACCTAAAACAGCCTTTAGCACCCCGTATGGTCACTACGAATTTAAAAGAATGCCATTTGGACTTAAAAACGCGCCGGCTACATTTCAGCGATTAATGGATAATGTACTGGCAGGATTACAAGGCAACGAATTATTTGTATACATGGACGACATCGTAATCTATGCTCGATCCTTAGAAGAACATCGCGTTAAATTTCAAAGATTAATGAAAAGATTAAGAAAAGCAAACTTAATGCTACAACCTGATAAGTGTGAATTTTTGAGACATGAGGTAATATATTTAGGTCACATTATAAGTTCGGACGGAGTGAGACCCGATCCTTCTAAAATTAAATCAATACAGGAATTCCCAGTGCCCAAAACACAAAAAAATATTAAAGAGTTCTTGGGACTCGCCGGCTATTATCGACGCTTCATTTCTAGTTTTTCTAAAATAGCCAAACCTTTGACAGATTTATTAAAAAAGGACAAACAATTTTTATGGAACACACAGCATAACACAGCCTTTGAAATATTGCGCAATTCTTTAACCACGGAGCCACTTTTACAATATCCAGATTTTTCTCGTCCCTTTAATTTAACAACAGACGCGTCAGGCTATGCCGTGGGCGGAATTTTAAGCCAAGGACCAATAGGAAAGGATCTTCCTATTGCCTATACTTCTAGAGTATTAAATCCAGCAGAACAGAAATATTCAACCATTGAAAAGGAATGTCTAGCTATCATTTACTGTATTAACCATTTTAGACCTTATCTATATGGCAGAAAATTCATAATCATTACAGACCACAAACCTTTAGTGTGGTTAAATTCAATTAAAGACCCCTCGTCGCGTTTATGGAAATGGCGCACTAAATTATCTGAATATGAATTTGAAATTCAATATAAAAAGGGTACTCTCAATAGCAATGCAGACGCTTTATCAAGAAATCCTCCGATCGCCTCGAGTAATCCTCTCTCCATTCGAGATCCTTCCATTTTTAATGAATCTTCTGATGAATCTTTATTCTCTTATTGTACCGCACCCAGTAGGCAGCAACATAGTAACACTCGCGATAATTCGAGCACTTTACAAGGTCATCCCCCAGTTGAGAGTTTAGACGATAATGCCCAACCATCACCTCCCACAGAAACAAATCAAACATTTACGTTCCCCCCAACTAATATTCAAGACCCTCAAGATATAGAATCCATCGTAGAAATCGAGATACCATATGACAATAACGAAATTAATAATTCAAACCCGCCCGAGATGCAAAATATAGGATGGGAAAATATATTTTCGACCTCAGACGAGGAACATTCAGATCCAGAATTTATAGATGAAACTGAGAGCAGCGAAGACGAAGAAATTTTTGAATCAAATTCAGTACCAATAAACTTACCGCGACCCCAACCATTAGTAAAAATTAACAAAACTCGTGAAACACTTTAATCGCGGAACGATAACCAGGTAATATTTATAACTTTAGACGGAACCCCGTATGACAACGGTGCGAAGGAACACCAGCAAGTCGAACGCCTTCCAAAATACGAAAATATAAATTTAGAAAGAGCTAAAGTAAATGCTTTTGGTACCAAAGTTTTAATTTCACTCCCAATCAAAATAGATAATCAAACACTTATAGATTCAGATAATATAAAGAATTGTATTAAATCCCTCCTAGATGTAGTAGGAGAAATAAATTTAAAATCATTTAGTATACGAAAAACGGATCGTTTCGACGATATTCCCTGGAATTATATTCAGAAACAGTTAATAAAACATTTTGAAGATAAGAATATTAATATAACAATTTGCAAAGGACTAATTCAAACTCCTAGAGAAGAAAACAGACATGTACTTATAGACGAACATCATTCATCTGCCATAGGCGGGCATAAAGGAGTAACAAAAACATATAATAGATTAAAGACAAATTATTCTTGGCCCAATTAGAAAAGGGATATCCAAAAATTTATTCAACGTTGCAAGGAATGTCAATTAAAAAAATTAACGCGAATTAAAATCAAGCAACCTATGATTATCACGGACACACCCGGTGCCGCTTTTGACAAAATCGCGCTAGATATAGTGGGACCTTTACCCACGACTAATAATGGAAATACACACATTCTCACAATTCAAGATTTACTTACGAAATATTCAGTAGCGATCCCTTTGAGAGAAACAACCTCATTGGCAATAGCAGATGCCTTTACAAAAAATTTTATCTGCATTTACGGAGCCCCTAAAGCTCTTCTGACCGATCAAGGCTCCAATTTCTTAACTTCTTTAATGCGAAACCTTTCGAAAAAATTCGGCATTAAACAATATAAGACAACAGCCTACCATCCGCAATCTCAAGGCTCCATCCAGAGATCACATCACTCGCTAACCGAGTATTTAAAGACACAAATTACTGTCGTGCCCGTGTTGCCAGGACACGAAAAGAGTTCGAGATCGGTGA
>NW_022639843.1:79361-79740 GCF_010583005.1 Odontomachus brunneus | reverse complement strand
CATTTTTTTTTGCACTGATTTCGCTAGTTGGTCGCGGTTGCCATGCCGATTCGCGCAAACAAACAAACAAACGCGCTACTCTTTTTGCATGTTAGATCGCCGCTGTTACCACGCGGATCTTATTTGGCAATGATCTAGAAGATTCGGCAACCGCGACCAATCAGCGAGCGACCTGTCGCCAAGTGCTTTTTCTTTAAAAGTCGCCCTCGTTGACGACGAGGGCAGTCGGTACTTCGCGCCTCGAATCGAGAGGAGCACGTCTCTGTCCGCGAATCAATCAGCTGATCTCAAGCTCCGGCGATTGATGCAGCGAACTCGTCGCGCGTCCGCTAGATCTGCCGGATATCCAGGTCTCCGTCGAGCTGTTTATCCGCAGCAT
>NW_022639843.1:78631-79260 GCF_010583005.1 Odontomachus brunneus | reverse complement strand
CAAGGCGGCGGATTTCGTCCGTCGCTTGCCGCTCGCGCCGTGCGCGCACGAGCAATCTAGGCCTCCGCGGCCTCCGCGATCTTTATCCACGGTCACCGGATCGTGGCTCTATGAGACGCGTCACGAGTCCTCCACTCGCATCACTCGTTCCTGTAATCTAATGCGCTGTGTATCTCTGTTTATCGTTTTGTAACTACATTGTGAAGCCCACGCTCTCGAGAAATCATTCGTTCGACGGCCCGCGGACGCGCGCCAGGGTCACGGAAGATTTCCGTCGCTCGCGTACAAGATTTCCGTCCGCGGAGCGCAAGTTCGCCGCTCAGCAAGATTTCCGTCGCGCTCGGCTGACCCGGCCGTCGGCTCCAGAAGATTTCCGTCTCGAACGACTTAGCCGTCGAACCGCATTCTCGCTCAGTGTCGTGCAATAAATAAAGTGAATTCGAACAAAGTGTCAAATTATTCGAGTCGGAAAGAAAAAATTACACAAATAGATAAGGAACAAAAAATAAAAATAAAGCAAGAAGATAGAAAATAGAAATATGCAAGCTAGTAAAATAGGAAAGGTTACTTTTTAATGTAATTCATTATTATTACTCGTTATTTAAAAAATACATTGTTACTGTTACTTT
>NW_022639843.1:77525-78621 GCF_010583005.1 Odontomachus brunneus | reverse complement strand
AGATAAGGAACAAAAAATAAAAATAAAGCAAGAAGATAGAAAATAGAAATATGCAAGCTAGTAAAATAGGAAAGGTTACTTTTTAATGTAATTCATTATTATTACTCGTTATTTAAAAAAATACATTGTTACTGTTACTTGAATACTTAGTGTCGTTTCTACTTTCTATATAGCTAAATATATAGCTAAATTAAGTAATAAGGAGATAAAATAGGAAGGGAAAGAAGAGGAGAATAAAAGAAGGAGAGAAAGGAGAGAATGTGTGAGAAGAAATGATATATATATATTAGGTGTACAACTTTACTTCCGTCGTTTTTTTTCCGAAATTCGTGGCTTTATTGTAAAAAACTTGTTATACATTTATGATTTAAAGTATTGTCCATCGCTGGCCATTACTTTCTCCCATCTTTCGGGCATTGTACGAATCCCGCGTCGAAAAAACTGGTCATCTTTTGAGGCGATCCACGAATCGATCCAATCTTTTACTTCTTCATAAGACCAGAAGTGCTGGTCAGCCAGGCCGTGTGCCATTGATCGAAACAGTGATAGTCACAGGGAGCAACGTCTGGAGAATACGAGTAGGACTTCTTATTTCAACGTTTCCAAGTATGTCTTGACCACTTTCGCAACATGGGGTCGAGCATTGTCATGCTGCAAAATCACTTTATCGTGTCTCTCGTTGTATTGCGGCCGTTTGTCTTTCAATGTTCGGCTCAAACGCATCAATTGCGTTCGATACCGATCGCCTGTGATTGTTTCAGTCGGTTTTAACAGCTCATAATACTGTTACACTCGCGACTGTTTCCGTGAACTCGAGAAAATGAATAAATACGTTGTAAAAACAGAGAGCTTTAATGACAAACTGTCAAATTGTGAAACCAGAAAGAATAAGATTTTCATCAGAGAAACACGTTTATCTTTTACAATCTCTCACTCTCTATACTCTAGCTGTTGTAGACAACCGCTCTTTAGAGACCGTCACCAAAAGGACCGCTTAGGACCCGTTGCATGTTTCGCAACGCCGCAAACTTCACACATGCAACACTTTCACACATGCAACACTGCTCTCCTTCCTCAAAATTGTCGTCCCGACAAT
>NW_022639843.1:76938-77515 GCF_010583005.1 Odontomachus brunneus | reverse complement strand
TCGCTTCATGTCTAGCAGACCTATATGCCAATAAAAACATAGGAATCCAACGATCCCAGTCCTTCTGATTTCCTGAGATAAATTTAAACAGATATTGTAAGATTGTCTGATGTTGACGCTCAACCTGACCATCAAATTGAGGGTGAAAGGGAATAGTCCTATTTTTCTTAAAACCCAATAATCTGGATAATTCTTGAAATAATTTCGATTCAAAATTCCTACATTGATCGGTGTGCAATTCTAAAGGCACACCATGCCTAGAAACTACTTTCTTTACAAAAATTTCTGCCACAGTACCAGATCTAATATTTTTAAGAGGAAAAGCTTCCACCCATTTTGAAAAACAATCAACTATAACCAACAAATATTTATTCCCAAAAGAAGAAGTAGGTAAAGGACCCAAAATGTCCATTTGTAAACGCTCAAAAGGAATTTCCACGTTGAAAATTTGTAAAGGAGACTTTCCTTTATCCGAAAGGCCTCTTTTAGAAATGCAAATTTTGCAAGATCTACACCAATTTTCGACATCTCTTTTGCAGGTAGCCCAATAAAACCGACTTCGAATTTTATTAAGAGT
>NW_022639843.1:75583-76818 GCF_010583005.1 Odontomachus brunneus | reverse complement strand
CAATTTTCTACATCTCTTTTGCAGGTAGCCCAATAAAACCGACTTCGAATTTTATTAAGAGTCTTATTTATCCCAAAATGACCTCCAGAAGGAGAATCATGAGCCTCTTCTAAAACTTTTTTTATGACTGCGAGGAACAACAATTTGTAAAAGACTAGATTCAAGACTAGGGGAGCCTCTCACTTCTTAAATAAAACTCCATTTTTAACAATTAAACTTTACCAATGAGAAACATAAATTTTAACAAAAATATCCTTATCCACAATTTCTTCTCTCAAAGGTCGTTGACCAGATTCAACTCCTCGTAAAATTAACGAAACATTAGAATCTTCCAACTGCTCCTTTCGCCAATCTATTTGAAACTCTTCTCCCAACATTATTCGGGCAATAACCTTTTTTTTATTTTCTTTATTAGAATCAATTTTAAAACAATATTTACAATTTTCTTCAATACAAGGACGTCTAGAAAGACCATCTGCATTTTTATGAGACAAACCTTTCCGATGGCAAATTTCAAAATTATAGCATTGTAACTTTTCAATCCAACGAGCCATTTGACCTTCAACATCCTTAAAAGACAACAACCATCTAAGCGAAGCATGATCCGTTCTAATTAAAAACTTCTGACCATATAAATAATGATGAAAAGATTTTATTGAGTCTACCACAGCTAACAACTCTCTACGAGTAACGCAATAATTCCTTTCTGCCTTATTTAACACACGACTATAATAAGCAATAACTTTTTCCTTTCCTTCTTGATTCTGAGAAAGAATTGCTCCAATTCCATGATTCGAAGCATCAGTATCGAGAATAAGTTCACCTTTCTTTAACCCTTTGGGGACGAGTGTCGGCATATAGCCGCCCAAGCCGTTTTACCGTTCCGGACGCGTGTCGGCATATAGCCGCCCAAATTAGTTCGTAGGTGCAAGGCTCGCGACGTCTGTCGTTCTGAGCGATAAGATACGCATAGGTATAGTAAAAGAGTCACGTTTTCATTCAAAGACATTAGGGGCCATTAGCGATGAAGTCTTATCTTCCTTATAGCCCGTCGAGCGGCTCCGTCCCCAAAGGGTTAAAAGAAAAGAAAGAATTGGTGACGATGATAAAGCTTGTTTTAAATTAACAAAAGATTCTTGACATTGAGGGGTCCAATTAACTTTCTCTTGCTTTTCTGTCAAGATATAGAGGTTTAGCAATTAAAGAAAATCCTTTAACAAATTTTCTATAATATA
>NW_022639843.1:75109-75573 GCF_010583005.1 Odontomachus brunneus | reverse complement strand
TAACGCAATAATTCCTTTCTGCCTTATTTAACACACGACTATAATAAGCAATAACTTTTTCCTTTCCTTCTTGATTCTGAGAAAGAATTGCTCCAATTCCATGATTCGAAGCATCAGTATCGAGAATAAGTTCACCTTTCTTTAAAAGAAAAGAAAGAATTGGTGACGATGATAAAGCTTGTTTTAAATTAACAAAAGATTCTTGACATTGAGGGGTGTAATTAAATTTCTCTTGCTTTTCTGTCAAGATATAGAAGTTTCGCAATTAAAGAAAATCCTTTAACAAATTTTCTATAATATGAACAAAATCCTAGAAAACTTCTTACTTGTTTTTTACTCTTTGGAACTGGCCATTCTTTTACCGCAACTGTTTTTTCAGGATCTGTAGCAATTCCTTTAGAAGAAACTACATGTCCTAAATATTTTACTTGTTTCCTAAAAAGATTACACTTTGATGGATTTAA
>NW_022639843.1:74087-75099 GCF_010583005.1 Odontomachus brunneus | reverse complement strand
GTTTAGCAATTAAAGAAAATCCTTTAACAAATTTTCTATAATATGAACAAAATCCTAGAAAACTTCTTACTTGTTTTTTACTCTTTGGAACTGGCCATTCTTTTACCGCAACTGTTTTTTCAGTATCTGTAGCAATTCCTTTAGAAGAAACTACATGTCCTAAATATTTTACTTGTTTCCTAAAAAGATTACACTTTGATGGATTTAACTTCAAATTTGAAGTTTGAAATCTCTGAAAAACTGTTCTCAAATTTGCTAACATCTCATCAAATGTTTTACCAAAAACAACTACATCATCTAAATAAACCAAACAAATTTTAAATAATAATTGCTGTAATACTTTTTCCATTAATCGTTCAAAAGTTGCAGGAGCATTACACAAACCAAAAGACATCACTGTAAATTGCCATAAACCATTGCCAACAGAAAAAGCAGTCTTTTCTCTATCTTTAGGATGAATTTTAATTTGCCAATATCCACTCTTTAAATCCAAAGTGGAGAACCACATATTTCCTGATAAATGGTCCAAAAGATCATCTACCCTAGGCAATGGATACGAATCTCTTTTCGTAACAGAATTTAACTTTCTAAAATCTACACAAAACCTTAATGAACTATTTTTTTGGAACTAAAACTACCGGTGAAGTCCACGAACTGATTCTTCAATAATCCCTTGTTTCTTCATCTTTTCCATTTCCTTTCCAACTTCATTACGCAGGTGTACAGGAATTCTTCTAGGGACCTGCTTAATTGGAATAGAATCTAACAATTGAATTTCATGTTGAATAACATCACAATTCCCTGATTCTATTTGTTCATCAAAAACATCCCGAAATTCCGTCAACTCTACAAAACTTTCTTTTTGAGCAATATCTAATTCTTCCAAATTTTTATCATAAAATTCCTTTAATTCTTCTGGAATATTTTTATTTGACTTAAGAATACGTAAACAAAAAAAATTATTTTGTTATTTCTTGAAAAAAGAATCTTCGAAAAAAGATTCAAAAATTTA
>NW_022639843.1:72844-74077 GCF_010583005.1 Odontomachus brunneus | reverse complement strand
ACTTTCTTTTTGAGCAATATCTAATTCTTCCGAATTTTTATCATAAAATTTCTTTAATTCTTCTGGAATATTTTTATTTGATTTAAGAATACGTGAACAAAAAAAATTATTTTAACATTTCTTGAAAAAAGAATCTTCGAAAAAAGATTCAAAAATTTTTTCCATTCTTACTTTTTCAAAGAAATCAGCTCCTAATATGCATTCATCAACTATATCAGCCGCTAACATTGACATTTCTAATGAAAATTTTCCTAAACAAATCTGACAATTCACTCTAAATCTAATTGGAACATTTTCCCCTGTAGGATAAACTAAATTCCCTACATCAAAAGAAACAGGACAATCCTCCTTCTCTACCATTTTCCTATTAACTAGACAAACATCAGAACCCGTGTCTAACTTAAAAGAACATTTCTTTCCATTAAGAACACCACAAAAAGTAAAAAGTTCCTTATCTCTATTTCCTTTGCTTATTCTACCACTTTTCTTAAATTTTCCACTAATTTTTTCAATATTTTTACTTTTCGGAGCCCTTACTCCATAAGTCGAGCCTGCTCCTGGAAGCTCGACTAATCCTAGTTTTCCTGTTGTAAAATATTTCCCGGACATTCATTTCTAAAATGCCCCACTTTTCCACATTGCCGACATTCCCCCTTAGTAAAAGAACGAAAATGTTTTTCCTTAAAATTTTGATTATTATAAATAAATTTTTCTTTTTTAAATTTTCCTTCTTCATTTTTTTTTAAATTAAATTTTCTCTTTTCTTCAAAGCAGCGAGAACGGCAGTCGGAGTTTGAGTCTGTTTTGCTTCAGTGCAATGAGATGCGGCGTCAGATGGAGCAACGCCAAACGCAGCTAAGCTTAGAAATTAGTTCTCAAAATGCAGAAGCCTCTGGGGAAGCGGAAATTGATTTAGGCTTAAAATTGCTTAAAATTTACAAAAAGTGAATAATAATTTTTTGAAAATTGACTTTCCCCAAATCGCAATTCTAAACGTGATTTTAATTCACAAAAACTAAAATTACTTTCATTAAAATCCCATTCTAAAACAGCACGAGCTTTTCCTCTTAAACACGAAACTAAAGCCGCGGTCTTCACCACTTCACTCCATCTATTAGCTCAAGCAATAAAATTGAATTGCGCAAAAAATTCACGTGTCGGAACCGTTCCATCAAAAATATCAGGTTTTAATTTTAAGCCTAAATCAATTTCCGCTTCCCCAGAGGCTCCCGC
>NW_022639843.1:72616-72834 GCF_010583005.1 Odontomachus brunneus | reverse complement strand
CTAGTTTTCCTGTTGTAAAATATTTCCCGGACATTCATTTCTAAAATGCCCCACTTTTCCACATTGCCAACATTCCCCCTTAGTAAAAGAACGAAAATGTTTTTCCTTAAAATTTTGATTATTATAAATAAATTTTTCTTTTTTAAATTTTCCTTCTTCATTTTTTTTTAAATTAAATTTTCTCTTTTCTTCAAAGCAGCGAGAACGGCAGTCGGAGT
>NW_022639843.1:72156-72606 GCF_010583005.1 Odontomachus brunneus | reverse complement strand
AGAACTTATTTCTAAGCTTAGCTGCGTTTGGCGTTGCTCCATCTGACGCCGCATCTCATTGCACTGAAGCAAAACAAACTCAAGCTCCGACTGCCGTTCTTGCTGCTCCCGACGTTCTCTCTCATACTCCTGTCGCTCTATCTCTCGCTCCTGCCGCTCCCGCTCCCGCTCGTTCATCTTTTAACTCTTAAATCTCCTGAAAAGCGACCCGCACTATCTCAGCATCAGGAACCGCCGATGTCTGTGCTCGAGTTCTTCGGGGCGAATGCAACGTTGTGGCTATATACCTTTGCAATGTTTTTTTTTTTAAACTTAATTCGTATCCCGGACAAGCCCCCAAAATGTTACACTCGCGACTGTTTCCGCGAACTCGAGGAAATGAATAAACACGTTGTAAAAACAGAGAGCTTTAATGACAAACTGTCAAACTGTGAAACCAGAAAGAATAAG
>NW_022639843.1:71857-72146 GCF_010583005.1 Odontomachus brunneus | reverse complement strand
ACTCAAGCTCCGACTGCCGTTCTCGCTGCTCCCGACGTTCTCTCTCATACTCCTGCCGCTCTATCTCTCGCTCCTGCCGCTCCCGCTCCCGCTCGTTCATCTTTTAACTCTTGAATCTCCTGAAGAGCGACCCGCACTATCTCAGCATCAGGAACCGCCGATGTCTGTGCTCGAGTTCTTCGGGGCGAATGCAACGTTGTGGCTATATACCTTTGCAATGTTTTTTTTTTTAAACTTAATTCGTATCCCGGACAAGCCCCCAAAATGTTACACTCGCGACTGTTTCCGC
>NW_022639843.1:70395-71847 GCF_010583005.1 Odontomachus brunneus | reverse complement strand
CCATCTATTAGCTCGAGCAATAAAATTGAATTGCGCAAAAAATTCACGTGTCGGAACCGTTCCATCAAAAATATCAGGTTTTAATTTTAAGCCTAAATCAATTTCCGCTTCCCCAGAGGCTCCCGCATTTTGAGAACTTATTTCTAAGCTTAGCTGCGTTTGGCGTTGCTCCATCTGACGCCGCATCTCATTGCACTGAAGCAAAACAAACTCAAGCTCCGACTGCCGTTCTTGCTGCTCCCGACGTTCTCTCTCATACTCCTGTCGCTCTATCTCTCGCTCCTGCCGCTCCCGCTCCCGCTCGTTCATCTTTTAACTCTTAAATCTCCTGAAAAGCGACCCGCACTATCTCAGCATCAGGAACCGCCGATGTCTGTGCTCGAGTTCTTCGGGGCGAATGCAACGTTGTGGCCATATTCCTTTGCAATGTTTTTTTTTTTAAACTTAATTCGTATCCCGGACGAGCCCCCAAAATGTTACACTCGCGACTGTTTCCGCGAACTCGAGGAAATGAATAAACACGTTGTAAAAACAGAGAGCTTTAATGACAAACTGTCAAACTGTGAAACCAGAAAGAATAAGATTCTCATCAGAGAAACAAGCCTATCTTTTACAATCTCTCACTCTCTACTCTCTAGCTGTTGTAGACAACCGCTCCTTACCGTCAACAAGAGGACCGCTCAGAAACCGCTGCATGTTTCGCAACGGCGCAAACTTCACACATGCAACACTTTCACACATGCAACAATACAATACACCCGCTAGTCCCACCAAATACAGAGCATGACCTTGGAGCCGTGAATATTCGGTTTGGCCGTCGACGTGGAAGCATGGCCGGGAACTCCCCATGATTTTCTGCGCTTGTGGTTATCGTAGTGAACCCATTTTTCGTCCCCAATCACAATGCGATGCAGAAATACCTTCCGTCTTTGCCTTTCAAGCAGCTGTTCACAAGCAAACAAACGCCATTCAACATCTCTCGGCTCCAATTCGTACGGCATCCAATTTTCTTGCTTCTGAATCATTCCCATGGCTTTGAGGCGTTTTGAAATGGCTTGTTGAGTCACTCCCCATGGTGCCAATTCTTCTTGATTTTGACACGAGTCTTGATCAAGTAATGCCACTAATTCTGCATCTTCGAAAACCTTCTCTCTTCCACCGCTGTGCCGGTCTTCGACGTCAAAATCACCGTTCTTGGAGCGTTGGAACCACTCACGACACGTTCTTTCATTAATAGCAACCTCACCATAAGTTTTTGAGAGCATTTGATGAGCTCCAGCCGCAGATTTCTTCATATTGAAGCAGAAAATTAAAACCACCCGCAAATGACGAGAATTTGGCTAGTAAACTGACATTTTCAATCGAGAATAACTTTATGATGCAGACACAAATCTACTAATGTTTCTATGGGGTTATGTTGACAGATGCCCAAGTTTATTGTATGACGTCTAT
>NW_022639843.1:69132-70284 GCF_010583005.1 Odontomachus brunneus | reverse complement strand
ATCTGGACATGATCCAACCAGTGAAGGCAAGATCTTTATCAAAGGAATTGTTCAAAATTATCTGCATTGGCTGGAATACATAATTCCAACCTATTTTCGAAGTGCCTGACCGTTTTGAGTAAGACAGCTCGCGGTATATTTGCGCAAGCTACTCTTATTCTCTGTATCATATCTTCTCTAGTTGTAGGCGCATGCTCATAAACCACATTTTTAATATACCCCCATAAATAAAAATCAGGTGAAGTCAGATCAGGTGATCGTGGAGGCCATGCGATGGCCCCTCGTCGCCCAATCCATCTGCCATTGTATTCTCGATGTAGATAAGCTCTCACTATTGCCGCATAATGAGGTGGCGCCCCGTCCATTTGTATCCACATTCTTTGACGTGTATGAAAATCAACGTCTTCAAGCAATTGTGGTAAATGATCCCTGAGGAGTTCCAAAAAATTTACACTATTAACATTTCCTTCAAAAAAATAAGGACCAATCAAGAAACCATTTATAATACCACACCAAACATTCACACTCCAGCGATGTTGATTATTTTCTTGTCTATGCCAATGTGGGTTAACATCCGACCAATAATGGCAATTATGTCTATTCAATTCACCATTATTTTTGAACGTCGATTCATCAGAGAACATAACATAATAGAAGAAATTCGTATCAGCTCGAATCATCTGTTGTGCCCATTGACAAAATTGTACACGCAACGGCATATCTGCTTGAGTAAGAGCTTGTGTTAACGTGATATGGTAAGGACGGTACTTCATTTTCTTCAAAATTCTTAAGATCGTTGTTCTCGGGATACCAATTTCTCTAGCCATAATACGACTACTTGTATGAGGATTAAGATGAATGAATGCCAAGATAACGTGCACACGGACGTAAGCCTCTGATTGTGAGTAATAAAGTTTGATACTCCGACCAACAGTGGAAGAGAATTCTATAATCAATTGATTTCTAAATATCCAATTGTATCTACAGACTATTAATTCCTATTAATTCCTATTAATAATAATCGGCCCATATAGACGATTGCTACAAATCCTGTTCGCAGAAGTACAAACCTGATTGATTCCTTGATTGTTCTTGATGTTCTACTCATCTCAAATAGTCTATTTTTTAAATAATATATTCTCTATTGTTTCC
>NW_022639843.1:68428-69122 GCF_010583005.1 Odontomachus brunneus | reverse complement strand
CGCAACGGCATATCTGCTTGAGTAAGAGCTTGTGTTAACGTGATATGGTAAGGACGGTACTTCATTTTCTTCAAAATTCTTAAGATCGTTGTTCTCGGGATACCAATTTCTCTAGCCATAATACGACTACTTGTATGAGGATTAAGATGAATGAATGCCAAGATAACGTGCACACGCACATCATCTTCATCATACTCATGATGTGCTCTTTGAGGTCCTAAAGGGCCTTTGGTCCTAAACTGGCGAGCTCTTAGTTCGAGGTCCCGGATTGTAATATGATTCGGATGTTGTTCTCTTTCGGGGTAACGATTCCTGTAAACTTGCGAAGCTTCATGATAATTTAGTTGACATTCTCCGAGAACAAGGAAAATATCAACAATTTCTGAGGGACGATAATCAGCCATGGGTATTGTCGACAGACGTAAGCCTCTGATTGTGAGTAATAAAGTTTGATACTCCGATCAACAGTGGAACAGATTTCCATAATCAATTGATTTTTAAATATCCAATTGTATCTACAGACTATTAATTCCTATTAATTCCTATTAATAATAATCGGCCCATATAGACGATTGCTACAAATCCTGTTCGCAGAAGTACAAACCTGATTGATTCCTTGATTGTTCTTCATGTTCTACTCATCCCAAATAGTCTATTTTTTAAATAATATACCCTCTATTGTTAAAAAAAAAAT
>NW_022639843.1:67921-68418 GCF_010583005.1 Odontomachus brunneus | reverse complement strand
AAGAAACATTTCATTAGAATGTTTTGGAAAGCTCTCGATGTCAGCTACAATAATATGAGATAAAAAATAGGGGATGCCGTTTAAAAAAATTGATGTGACTTTCATGTGACTTTCATATAATTCTTCAAGGTCAAAGCAATGATACCATCTTATGGTCCCCTCGAAACCAAACAACTTTTGTCTGAAAAATTTTTCTCTCCCGTGCTTGGTTTTCGACATATTCGACTGGATGGATTAAAATAGTCTACCCTGTGTATATATTGCGACGTTCTTTCGCGAGGTTAACTCGCGAGCGACGGCAGACAGTCGCCTGTCAGCCGCGCCGGCAAATTGCCGTCGGCTCCGGTTCACGCCACAAAATGAAAACGATAGTTAGGCGCCATGTGCGGAAAGGCCGCACCACCTCGATAATTGCGAGATACGATACGCGACACAAAATTCGCGTGCCCCGGGGACCGTCGGTAGATCCTTTGATTTTAAAGTCGGAGATGGGATGG
>NW_022639843.1:63885-67911 GCF_010583005.1 Odontomachus brunneus | reverse complement strand
GTACTCAATGAAGAAACATTTCATTAAAATGTTTTGGAAAGCTCTCGAGGTCAGCTACAAGAATATGAGATAAAAAATAGGGGATGCCGTTTAAAAAAATTGATGTGACTTTCATGTGACTTTCATATAATTCTTCAAGGTCAAAGCAATGATACCATCTTATGGTCCCCTCGAAACCAAACAACTTTTGTCTGAAAAATTTTTTTCTCCCGTGCTTGGTTTTCGACATATTCGACTGGATGGATTAAAATAGTCTACCCTGTGTATATATTGCGACGTTCTTTCGCGAGGTTAACTCGCGAGCGACGGCAGACAGTCGCCTGTCAGCCGCGCCGGCAAATTGCCGTCGGCTCCGGTTCACGCCACAAAATGAAAACGATAGTTAGGCGCCATGTGCGGAAAGGCCGCACCACCTCGATAATTGCGAGATACGATACGTGACACAAAATTCGCGTGCCCCGGGGACCGTCGGTAGATCCTTTGATTTTAAAGTCGGAGATGGGATGGGTTTAGGAAGGGCGAAAATGACTCCACGCGTATTCAATAACAATGAGCTTTATTGTCGGGATTCTTGCACATCCCGGTATTTAACGCGCGATAATGTTCCTAAAAAGAAAACGTTAATCACGATACGATAATAGGTTCGCAACAATGGAAAATCCGAGAATGATCTCCTCGCGGGAGTCTTATGACGCGCGGCCACTCCGCGGACGGGACAGTGGAACACGAAACGATGACGACACGAACGAGAACGAAAAACGAAAACCACGGAGCAGATGTGAGGTCTTACAAAAAGTGGCGGCTTTCCCGGCGGATGGCCGGCTACGGTGGCGATGACGGCGATCCTCCTCGCAGCCCTCAGCGGTTCTCTTTCGCTCTCTTCTCTCGCTCGCTCGCTCCGCTCTCTCCCCAGCTTTTTCTTTCTGTGCACTCCTTACACCCGGTAGTCTCGATAGCGATAATTGCGAGGTTTTCGTTTGCTGAGATCGCTGCGTTCGCTCTCTCTGACCGTCGCGGCAAGGCTAGCGATCCGTCGGCTTTCGGAGGATCGCGTATCCTCGCTGGTCCTCCTCGTCACGTCCTCTCTTGTCCTGCGATGTTCGACCTTCGGGAATCGGCAATTTTCAGTACTTCTGTCTTGAGACATTTCCTGTCTCGAGACACTGTTGCCGTCGTGGATCGGCTCGCGATCGGAGCGCTTCCATCAGCGCTCCAGTTTTTTTCTTGCTGTTATCCTCGCGACGGCTGCGTCCGCTGAAAGTAAACACAGCTGACAGTTTCGCGTCTAATTGCGGTAGCTGTGTTCTCGATATAGAGTATTCTAAACGTTATAATATTCCATATCGCCGAGCGATCGGGAGTTCGAGAATTTTCTAACGTTACTTTTACGTGAGCGATTCACCTGAGTGAGAACGATAAGCCACTGCTCCTTCGTCCTGCGGTGTCCTCCGCTTTTTTGGTCTTGGTGGCGAGCAAGGGAAACCGAAGAACACAAAGTTAGGGACGCGATAACTTTCGAATCTGCTCCGCTCACAAAAGTCGATTTTAATACTTGTCCTAGAGACTCTCATAAACAAAAATACGGGACGCGATAACCGTTAATATCCGCGAGATTTCTTTCGCGATGCGATACGCGAGAATAATCACACAAATTTGATACGGTTCCTTGGGACGGGCGCCTCCGATGCTGCCACGTCACAGTATATATAAAATCTCTAAATAAAAAAACATGTCTAGCTACTAGACATACATGATACAGAAATTCTATGAAATCCATGATAAAAGAACTATCTAAATATTATTAAGTCTCTATTATATAACTCATGATATAGAGAAAAAGGGAAATTATCGAAGAAAAATAATTTTTTCATTTTTGCTACCTACTTACTGTCTAGTGCAGACTAAATAGTTACACGTTATTTTTTTGTATCTAGCTAATTTTTTGTTACTAGCTAATTTATCTAGAACAGTCACTAAGCGAAGCCGAGGCACTAGGAGAAGTGAGCGTTACATTCCTAGCTAGTAGCTAGCAAGTACTATTAGCTAGTAGCGATGTAAGACCCAACTTTTCTGTGTCATTACTGGACAATCATTAGATTCAATTTTTGCTCGGGCAGTTGTTAGTGGTGTCCTCAATAGCTGTCTCACTCACTCAACACCTGAATGCAGCGAATATGAGCGAGACAGTTATAGGGACACTGCACTGTCTCTATAGGTGGTTCGCTCGTTCTAATATCCATGTATCACACTATCCTCTTTTCTTCTTAGCAGAAATGCTCGTTGTGCCGATGAATGACACCGAATAACAAAATTTAACTTTTTTTGTTGTACGAATGTGAATAGTTATTTCCGATATATTTTTGCCCGCTGAGCACAAATCCTTAGTCCAAATTTGATTACCGCGTTACATTTTTGAAAAAAGTACATCGGAAATGATAGACACATTTCGTCATAAGGTCATTAAAATGCGTCCGCATGTAATATTGAGATATTAAGATCTTTGCAAAGAATGAATGTTGCCAGCATATGAAAAAAATCATCTGATGCTATAAACATTTCAGTAATATTGTCGCATATTCTGATGTCAATGGTAATGGACAAAAACATTTCACAATTTGATATCCTACGGAATGGAATAAATTTTTTTTCGTAAATTTCATGATAACCATTAATATAGAAAAATCAATAGGGGAACCCAATGAAAAACTTTTCATATATAATTATATAAAATTATATAAAATTATATAAAATTATATATAATTATATATAATTATGTATCAAATTTGTCCATTCATGTTCATACATTCTACTTATACATATAATTATATAATTATATATAATTATATATAATTATATATATAAATTCATATATAATTTTACATAATTACGCATAAATTTATATGTAATTATACATATTGTTATACATAATTGTATATAATTATATATAATTTTATATGATTATATATAATTATATATAATTATACATATTATATATTATATTATATTATTATTATATATCATTATAATTATACATAATTATAATTATGTATGGACAAATTTCATACAAAATTTTGCATAAAAAATTTTTCATCGGGAACCTCTCCCAGTACCGCCCACCTAATAATTTCTTTATTGTTTAATAACGAAATGGCCAGCAATAAATCTGATCAAGTTAAAAGAAGCCTAATACATTATTGTTACAATTGCTTTGAATAGACATAAAGGAAATCAGTGGTGTATGTCCATTACAGCAAAAGATAAAATTTTTACAAAACCTCAAATTATAAAAACTGTTTCCCAGTACCAGCCAGGTATAAAAATTAAGTTTTTACTTAAAAATGAGGAATTGTTACCTTACAAATACACATACAAACTTCAGTGAGACATTATAAAACTTTACTAACAATAAAAATATGTAACCGCGATTCGTTGCGGGTTCGAATCGCTCGTCGGATCGGGTTCGTGATAAGTGGAATAATTGAAAAGAACAGTGTTTTTAAAAATAATAATGAATAATATATTTAAATATTAAGCTGACGATAATGACAATATATCGATCGAACAATACGTGTCGACGCCGTTGGTTTTGGTTGTTTGTATCGCCTGACAGAGGCTTGTTTAGACGCTGGTTTGCGTAAGGTGACGCGCGGTGCGCGAGACGCGGACGACGTCAGTGTCGCGTATTCGCGAGTTTATTCTGTTGACGTTTCTTTCGGCGTCTTGTCTCTTAAGCGCGGTTGACACTTCTTCCAGCGATTTTAGCGGCGTTTCGGATTCGTATAATGTCGCGGTCGTTGAGATTGCAGCGTAGCTGCACGCGGGATATTGCCTTAGCGGCGCTCCCTTCGATCTCCTATCGCGGAGATTTGAGTCGGTTCGATGTATGCGCTGCGGCCGTCGTCCTCGTACACGGGATCTTAGCTCTCGGAGTTTCCTTTATGACTCAACGGGCTCGGCTCATTCGGACACGATTTTGAATGCGGCCAGAGGTGCCGCGGACCTTATCAGTGTCGGCCTCACAAATCC
>NW_022639843.1:59401-62644 GCF_010583005.1 Odontomachus brunneus | reverse complement strand
ATACTTGCTCTTCTGTTTTTGTGTTCTTGCCTCAGCTGAGTGAACAGCTTGTTCGTGAGTAACTCGATCCAGTGTCAGCCACAGCTCAGGCTCCAACGATTTTGCAAGAGAGAGATGTAATTTTAATAGTTTTTGGGATATCTCAGCCAAGTTCTTCTTGGTGGCTGAGATTCGGTCTTTGACTAACCTCAACGATGCCTGACGTAGAATGCCTTTGGCCTGGTTAGAAAATAGAAATGGGTTTTTTAATTGAAAGCATTTCGGTACTACATGATGGTCGCGGCACCGTTTCAAAAATGCTAGGGAGCATAGTTGGACATGCACTTTCTGAGTTTGGAAAACAGATTTACCGACCCTAGAATAGCCTCTCCGTGCAGGCTTTTAATACTAGATTTGAGGCTTTCACGGCCATTGATACAATGTCTAGGTATAGCTTCCGGAATGGAGCCGTGTCTTGAATCAGCGATATGCCGACGTTTCGCAAACGTTGCCGTTTGCATCATCAGGGCTGAGAACTCTGATACTGAGCTCCCTTGGGTAAAGGTAGTCCTTATATGCCCCCTCCCCCCCCTTCGTGTTGATGGTGTTTAGGAAGTAGGGGACGAGGCTTGAATCCAGCCAATCAGTGTATTTTAATTGATCAGCTGGTCAATTAAAAATTCTGAAGGTTATCGCTTTGTCATTTTATCTAAGTAGTAGACACAGTAAGCATCTGATATTTAGCGGCGTTTCGAAGAACCACGTGGTGGCCCGTACTGGGAAATGGCCGGTACTGGGAGAGGTTTCCCTATATAACCATAAAGTATAGACTTTTCTTTGCAATTTCAAAAAGAGGTAGATTTTTTTCGCAAAGTTTCGACATATCTAGGGGAGCGATTCATTGCACGCTGCAAACTCCTCGAAGACTAAGCACTCAAAGTTACCCATGCATTGATTTAAATCGCTTAAGACCGGGAATACAATAAGTGTAGTAAGCTTTATGCATTAAGAAATTAAACAATCCTAGTTGACTTTTACAAGAATAATCGAATGAGGTTTGTTAATTTCTTATGACTTAAAGCTTACTACACTTATTGTATTTCCGTCCTAATTTGACGTACTGTATTATGGAATGAATTCTTTTCATAAATCTTATGATAAAAATTGTAAAACATCGTTGTTTTCTTACAAATTAAGAAAAATAAAAAAGAACAAATAACGTTATAAGGTTCTTATAAAAATCAATTTAATTCTAAATATAAACAGTAGATATGTAAAAGTCGATTTTTCGCTGGTGTTATGTAGGTTTAATATAAAGAAACAATTAATACAAGTTTCCAATTAAAGCTAGTTTCTCTTGAAGAGACTTTTCTCTGCTTCTTAAAAGAATGCTATACGCGATTGCGAACTTTAAAAGCGTCGGCAATGTAGTACGCGTCGGCTTAGGACAGACGCTAGATGGCAGTGTATGTTCGACGCGGCCCCATCACTGATAGAATTAAGAAATTGAACGAACTTACAGTGAAGTTCGATTGTAATTATGCTGTTTCGTCTGAATGGATATAATTATGTAGTCGCGCTCCGTCGCGGCTCTTCCAACGGGTTTTAAAAGTACTCCAAAAATTCCAAGAGATGGCGCTCCCGTAACGGCCCCGTTGCGCCGTTGCGAGCGTCGGAACTTCATTATTTCAAAGCGGCCAAATCTGATTTCGGGGATGGGTGAGTGGGAGTATCCATTCAGACGAAACAGCGTAATTACAATCGAACTTCACTGTAAGTTCGTTCAATTTCTTAATTATGCTAGTTTTCGTCTGAATGGATATAATTATGTAGCTGTTTAAAGCTAAGATTTGGCTACTAAGGCGAATAAAAACAGCAACTGAACTTTTATTCGAATACTCGTGAACGTCTTTAAAATATAGCTGAATCCTGGCGATCTTCACATTACATATGAGAAAAGTTACATATTAAGAATGGTAGCTTGAAAAGCCGAGTTACGTACAATTGGTCGGTTATAGAATCGCGCGAAAACGTCTGAAGACTCGCTCCAGCTTGCAGTGCGCCAGATCTCGTCAATGTTGATACCTTTGCTAGCCGCCAAAGAAGTAGAAGCGTGGCGGGTAGAGTGCGCTGAGAAGATAGAAGTATCTACCCCCGCCGCCTCCAGTGTCGATTTGACCCATTGATCTAATGTCTGCGAAGAGACAGGGTTATGTGGCTTGCGAAATGAAATAAAAAGGGAGTCAAAGTCAATCTCACGGAGCCCCCGCGTGAGTGTAAGATAATGTTTAACTAGAGAGAAGATGTAGAGTTCTGGATTTTCCAAAAATGGTTTAAAGATGAGTAACGGTTGAGATTTTCCCACTCTGGAAATTTTGAGACGTGCTGGGATTTTAATAATCACGGGCTCCGATATGACTATATTGGAGAATTTTATAGCTGCAAGCGTTTGCATTCTTTACGCCGTCATGAGGGCAAGAAGAATGGCTAGTTTCTTAGAAACGCGTTCCAGAGACAGTGTCTCGTAGGGATGTAGCTTAGCAAGGTGGTCGATGACCGGAGACGGGTCCCAGGTAAAGTCGTATCGTGGTCGTGGTAGATTTAACACGGCGACGCCCTTAAGGAATCTCTTAATCGGAGTGATCCTACTTCCGTTGAGCAGATAAGAGAGATAGCCGTACGAGAGATAGCCGTAAGAGAGATAACGATACGTATTCAGAGTAGAATATGAACTCGTGTTTGCCAGGCGAGAGGATAAGAACTTCAGAACCATGCTAGTTGGTGGAGAAAGGAGACATTTTTCTCCCCACAGAATCGCCATCAGTCGAAGAGGCTTTGCGTATTGGGCAATTTTGGAGTCCGTGATTGATGCTATTGTTGCTTCGATCGCCGCCGCTGGTATACCCTTCCTCAAAAACGTTTGGCGGATAATCTTGCGGCCACCAGGGAAATCTTAGTCCACTCTGGATGAAAATCTTTGAAAGGAGACGATAGCATATTACGATCAGGCTCAAACCGGATTAGTTGCTCAACTATGAGCTTAGTGAACAAAGGGAACCAAGATTGTGCCGGCCACCAAGGGACCACCAGGACTCCATCATCTCTGTTCGATATTAATTTCCGCAGTACTCTAAGAATGAGAATAGAAGGGGGGGGGATGCGTAAAAGAAGAAATTGCCCCAGTCTAGAGAGAACGCGTCTACCACATGTGCCATCGAGTCAGGTAACCAGGAGGCGAAACGCGGGCATTTCGCATTAATAGAG
>NW_022639843.1:56815-57793 GCF_010583005.1 Odontomachus brunneus | reverse complement strand
ATTAATAATTACTTATTTTCAGTATTAAAAATACTGGATAATAAGTAATTATCAATGATTCTTAGTATGATATTTCTATAAGGGGATAAAACTTGCCAGATAATGAATTTTACATATCCTCCTGTTCAATACCGCAAGCGTCTTTTGTAGCATTTTAACTAGTTTATCCGGGGAAATCGAGATCGGAAAACTCTGGGTATCAAATATGAATCCCAGAAAACGACACGTTATCGCTGGGGTAAGTATACTTTTGTCTGTTAATAACAAATCCTAGCGTGGAGTGTCGATAAAACGTTCGCTTTACAGAAGTCTTCCGATTGCGCTATTAGAAGGAAATCGTCTAAATAGACGACTGAAAGAAATCCTTGCTCTCTAAGCGAGTGTAACGCTGGTTTTAATATTTTTGTAAAAATAAACGGAGCAGACGCAAGACCAAAATGTAAAACATTAAACTGGAAGAGTTGATGTCTGAAGCGAAAACGTAGATACTTTCTATGCTCCGGATAAATTGGTAAGAGCAGATATGCATTCTCCAGATCAACAGACGCGAGATAGTCTCCCGGTGAGAGCAAGCGAATGGCTGTTTTCCAGTCTTCGATTTTGAAGTGCGGCACGAATATGAATTCATTAAAGAGCCTCAGGTTTAATATAAGTCTCCAACTGCCCGAAGGTTTCTCTCTTATGAAATAAGAGCATAAAAATTGGCCCTCGCAATTCAGCACGGCTTCTACAGCTCCTTTCTTGCGAAGCCTGTCGATTTTGTTGGCGAAGATTTCTTGATCACTCCTGAACAAACGTATCTTAGGCCCCCCGCTCTGGCGAGGTGAGTAGGTATGCTAGGCGGATTCTAACCCATGGTCCTCTGAAGGGGGTGAAGGGCGGGGGGTACCGCGTGTGTATGACGTCACGGAGGAGTATGACGTCACTGGGGGGTTACGTGACCAAGAGGGGGGGTATGCCGTCAGGGGGGCGTCACCG
>NW_022639843.1:54014-54343 GCF_010583005.1 Odontomachus brunneus | reverse complement strand
TTCATACATAATATCATTCATTGCGCACGCCAATAGCTCGCAATCGATGAGTGAACCACCGTCAAAGTCCCCGCTATTGCGTATCGTCGATATAGCATTATCCGTTTCGGTAATATTCTTCTCTCGAAGAATTTTTACAAAATTTCTACATTTTGTATTAACAATATGTGTATTTTCATATAACCATGAGTAAATATGATCAATGCAATGCTCGAGAGTAAACAAATGTTCCCCTGTAGCTGGTTGCAAGTACGTGCAGTTACCGGATAATGTGAGTTTTAAAAGTTTCTTGCCGTACATTGTGCACCATTCCACCGCCAAATCGCGAA
>NW_022639843.1:53648-53855 GCF_010583005.1 Odontomachus brunneus | reverse complement strand
GACACCTCGGTTGTTTGCAAAAGTTGTAAAATATCTTCACGTTTTGCCATCAATCCTCCCCAAATTGCCGAGTGTAAGACCAATTGATTGCCACGATTGTCACCGAGGACTAGTTTCACTGTGGATACCAATCCTACGCTGATCCGAATCTCCAAGTACTTAAAAGACGTTGACGTCAAGACATATCTTCGCCCTAAAATACGGGCC
>NW_022639843.1:53249-53638 GCF_010583005.1 Odontomachus brunneus | reverse complement strand
CCAAGTACTTAAAAGACGTTGACGTCAAGGCATATCTTCGCCCTAAAATACGGGCTGTACAACGAGGTTGCGACACACTGTAAAAACATAAATAATTTAACGCGGTTGCAATATACAATTAAAGATAAATGATTCATAAGAAGATAATTCTTGAGACTTACCTTGTATTCTCGTACGGTGGAGCATCGTCTTGCACTGGTACATAATAGTTCATACGTTTTCGTTCAGCACTGTGCATTCTTTTTCAAAATAATAATTGTCCACTAAATGTCTTTGTTGCAAAACGACTGATGCAACGAGCGACCAAGAGCCGCTTTAAATACGTTTCAACCCCTCCCCCCCCCAGTAACCGAAAGCATAATAATAATAATCATAATAATAATAAATGT
>NW_022639843.1:51878-53239 GCF_010583005.1 Odontomachus brunneus | reverse complement strand
GATGCAACGAGCGACCAGGAGCCGCTTTAAATACGTTTCAACCCCCCCCCCAGGTAACCGAAAGCATAATAATAATAATAATAATAATAAATGAGACTCACCTAATTTTCATCTACATCTACAAATACATTTGATCAAATAATTCAACCAATCTCTGATATGGTGGCGTAGATAACCGATCGAATACTCATATATCGATTGTTTCGCGCCATCATCGAAAAAGTTGATTTCCGATATTTATATCAAACGTGCAATCCAAACGTATTCATGCAAGATCTCTCTCTTGTGTGTCACAATGCAGCATTTTTGTGCTGACACATCGATTTGCAGTCAGATGATCATCGGCAGTTAGATGCGCAGAAAATGTGAAACATGATATTATTATTACAAATGAACACGTACGACAGTAAGTTTCGCAGAAAAATGTGAAACAAGATACTATTACAAAGGTCATAGAAGTATACATATTTTGCACAATTGCAATCCCTCCTAAACGAGACACATTTTTGTTAGAGAGAGATGGAGATATACTGATGATATATATAAGTTCAGAGTCGTACTATACTAATTTGCACAGCAGCAGCAGTATTTATAAATCTAGTGTGCACTTTGTAAAAGAAATGGAAGATTTTGCGCAAATCGAGCGAAAATTGCGGGAGCAGTCGGCTCGACTGAGTTCGCGAGACGAATACGACGCGTGGGTGCAAAAATGTGACGAGTGCCTCGAGTTGTTGGAAGATCATAGTCGGGCTAAACGACTGCGATTATCGATCGATATTAGGCAGTCATTGATTGCTCGAATCGCACAACTCGAGGGTTTAAAAAATACGTTGCGCACACGTTTCGTTCACGCGGATGCAGGACACAGTATGAGAGATGCAGGACTCGTTTGGCGCGAGGTCGATACCGCGTTCGATAACCGCATACTAACCGGGATTGTCATCAACGCGAACCACATCGAACCTCGCCAATTTCTCGAGGATGCAAAGAATATAGTGCTCGAGTGCATACGGGATGCAATGAAGAGATACGTAAACGTGAAAGTGAACACTGTGTTTAACGGTGAGTTCGTCGTGGATAAAAAACGTGCGGTAAAGAGTATCGCTACGAAAAATTGTGAACTCTTTTCCACATTCAACTTAGAGGATTGGTACGAGCGACGCATCGTCGAGCCCACATTAACATCGTTGGAGGAATTCCAGGAACGCGATAGCGAGTGGGCATTATCGCGAATATTCAATCTTATAATCAATGTGAACAAATACAATCCGTTGCACGCGGGATGTCACTTTGAGTTACCGCGTGTAATACAACTGAAGCGGGCTGTGATCAATGTCAAATCTCCGGACAATGCGTGTTTC
>NW_022639843.1:48740-49196 GCF_010583005.1 Odontomachus brunneus | reverse complement strand
AAGAAATGAAGAGGAGACTGAAAAGAGATATTTATAACAGATACTTTTATGGTAAAAAAAACTATAAGCTATCTGAGAAACATTTACAAACATAGTAACGCTACATCATATATGTATTGATTAATATAATAATACTCGCTCAACAATATAACTATTACATACATGTATTATATGTAACTCATACTGTTAAGTGAAAATTCTAATATTAATGTTTGTATAATATTACTGTGCATTACTGTGTTTGTTAATGTTTCCCAAATAGCACAACAAATTCTTTAAGTATCAATCTGAGCAGATTTCTATGAAAATAGTACGTACAAATAATATCATGTGTTATATGGGTATCTTATGTTTCCTTCAAACTCTATAACTTTTATTTATGTAAATATCTCTTTTCAGTCTCCTCTTCATTTCTTCTCATCTCATTCTCTCTTTCTCTCTTTTCTCTCTTTCTTT
>NW_022639843.1:48403-48730 GCF_010583005.1 Odontomachus brunneus | reverse complement strand
TCTATAACTTCTATTTAAAAAGTTTCTAAAAAACTTACGAATTCTCCTTTTGTTTATATTTTTTTCTTTTTCTTTTTCCTTTATTTTCAGTACCTATACAGTACATATCATTTGTATGTATTATTTAGCAATCTGTATTACATAGCAATCTGTATCTGTATTACATAGCAATCTGTATTCAGATTGACGTCAGAAAAGAGAAAACTTTAGGAACACTTTAATAATTCATCGTGCTATCTGCGAAACATTTACAAACACAGTAAAGCTGCATCACATATACATATATATATATATATATATATATATATATATATATATATATATATA
>NW_022639843.1:39599-48206 GCF_010583005.1 Odontomachus brunneus | reverse complement strand
TATATATATATATATAGATGTAACATTACTTTTATTTTTAATATTGTTCCGTACGGCTGTAGACTGTCCATGCGGAACGAGTACGGCGGGCGGCCGAGCCCCAGGCGCCGCTCAACTCGCGGTCGCCGAACTACCGCCGCCAGTGCGCGCCGTCGCCGCGACGCAACGAGCGCGTCGGCCGGAGCCGCTTCTCGCGGTTAAGTTTCGTTTGAGCGCCTATATAAGACGCCGCGCGAGACCACTCAAAGCTTTTATGCCTCTTGCCTGTTGCCAGCTTGACTGCACATCAGGTATTCTTTTACGCTCCAGCTAACTACATATTGCCTTTTTGAGTGCGCCAGCACGTTGGGCATTTGCCTCATCAGAGGTATACTCGCATATCGGCATCGATCTTCACTGCCTTAAGAGTGTCGTAGACACGTTGGCATTTGTGGTTAGAGTTCGGCAATTCTACACAACTCTCCGCAGCTCCTTAGAGTACGTTTGCACGTTGGGCTAACGCCTCGAGAGTGTCCGAGGACACATTGGCATCTGTGGTACGCAGTGTACGGTAACTCCACAGATCTCCACCTTCTCAATACGATCGAGAATTGAGAGAAGGCTTCGCGCGATCTCGTCGGATTACCTGGACGCCTCCACCGCGGTGGACGTCTCGCTTCGCGGCATTTCCGTATTACATACCGGGTATTAGCGCCAACAGAACTTAGTACAATTGAGCTCACGACTCCGCGCGAGTCGTAGTTGTGTTTAAGATCTCTGCGGCCAGGACCGCAGCTCTCTCGCGAGCCAAGCTCGCTATTGCTCCGCTGCCAGGGACGCAGCATATACACGCGAGCCACGCTCGCATTTACGTCCGCCTAGGACTTAGCAGCTGCCAGGGACGCAGCCTATACACGCGAGTCAAACTCGCCTTCACGTCCGAATCGGACTTAGTCGCTGTCAGGGACGCAGCTCACGCAAGCCGAGCTCGCTATTGCTACGCTGCCAGGACTGCAGCACGTACGCAAACCAGGTTCGGTACCAGTCTACTCACGACTTAACCGATCGTCGCATCCGCGACTCAACACGCGAGGACTCTTCGCTTCTCCCCGCGACGAGACTTAGCAATCGTCACGCACACGGCACTATTAACGCACGTTTACAGTGACCTGCACGTCACCGTCAGGCTTCAACACAGCCGCGTCCGCGATTCAGTGTTGCACTTGCGGAGTTCTTACAAAGCATCGCAGGTGCCGCGTGCGCGACTGAGGAAGGCGACTTCAGCTCGTCTGACTACCATTCCGGATTCAGCCTCTGTTATTTCCTCGCCAACCAGAGCTGAATCTCCTCGGACCAGATCCGACACTCACGAAAGGAGACGGACTAGTGTCTCCATCCTCTGAGTGACTATCATCCTCCGAAAGGGGGGATTCATTCCCAGCGCGGAGGCGCCGGGCAATTCCAAGCGTGTCCTTCACTGGGCCACGCCGTGCTCTTATGCACAAGAGCACTCTCGCACTTTCCTCACACCATCCGACGAGGCTCCTGGATAGGAGAGCGCGCACCATACTCGCGCAATTGAAGATAGCAGTCGACGGAAGTTCAACGGCATTACGAACCAGCCGCTCTACACCTCAGGCCGTTCGAAACAAATATTATTTACTTTTACTTTTACTATTATTTTTAATTGTTTTTTTATTATTAAATAGCGCGCGCCTGTATTGTTTTATTAAATAAAATAGGCTGTATATAGACGTCGAAATAATAACTCACAACTTCACGTCGACAAATTCACTCAGTCCCTCCCTTCTTTAGCAAGTACACACCATGCACCCGCGCGCGCAGCATTCAGCAATTAAAATTGAATTACCTTAATGTGCGGTAGTACTTAGAATTAAATTTAATGTAGATTAAAACTCGGCATGGAAGCGGGGCGCTCAGCCGATCAGCCCGCTCACAGGTCAACCGTCCGTGCCTCCCGGAGCCCGCATTATAGCGGCAGCGGGGGGCCCCTCCTTCTTGTTGGAGGAACCGCAGTCCGAGACGCGTTCAGCTCCTCCTCCTCTTTCTCTCGTCTTCGTTGCCTCTCCGCCTCCTCCTTGGCACTCATGACGGTGGTGGCGTATCTCGCCACCGCATCCCAGGCCGCCCGACTCGTCGTCATCGTCTTGACAAGGCTCGGGAGTGAGAGGTCCCCCCCAACCGCTGCCCGCAGCTCCTCACGTTCCGCGCGCCA
Organism: Odontomachus brunneus; assembly: GCF_010583005.1. NCBI lineage: Eukaryota > Metazoa > Arthropoda > Insecta > Hymenoptera > Formicidae > Odontomachus > Odontomachus brunneus. The sequence goes on along the minus strand of NW_022639843.1, from coordinate 45,991 downwards.
TGCCGTGCAAAACTGCAGCGCATGCTGCGCAGTGTCCGCCGCGTCGCCACAACTCGGACACACTGATGTATCGGATCTGCCAATCCGATTCAGATATTCTCTAAAACATCCGTGCCCAGTGACCATCTGAGTGAGGCGAAAGGCTAGCCTGCCGTGTCTCCTTGAAAGCCAGTCACCCAGTATGGGGACGATGGCCTCGCGCACTCGAGCCCCGGACAGATTGTCGCTCGCAAGGTGCATAGCCCACTGCTTCGTCATGAGTATTCGTTCTCCCCGCCTGATCTCCTCTTCGGTTCTCGGAGACCAGTCGCCCCTTGCCCTCGCATCCCGCACCCCCTCAAATATCCGACGGTACGTCGCCGCTAGGATATAGAGGGAAGGCACACGCGCCAACAAGGTAGCAGCCTCGAACGACACCGTTCTATAGGCGGCGATGATACGGAGGCACAAGAATCTTTGCATGCGCCGCAGCGGTAGCTGGGCCCGCCTCTGCGCCGGTGACGATGCCGCCGGCGCCGCAACCGCCTCACTCCAGAGAGGTGCCCCGTACAGGGCGACCGCCAATACCACCGTCGCGTACAGCCTTCTTTTCTCTTCTTGCAGTCCTCTCAAATTGGGCATAAGGCGGCCAAGCGCCTTTGCCATATTTATTGCCTTGCCCGCCGCATACTCTAGATGATGCGCAAAGGTCAGCCGACCGTCCAGGAATACGCCCAGGTATTTCAGCGTACTTCCTGTTTGAATCATCTCGTTCTCCACCCGGATTGATGAGAGACTGCGCGGTTTTTTCCGAGGAGGGTGAAAGAGTATCGCCTCAGTTTTCTCCGCGGCAAGCCTCAGTCCCAGCCGCCGAATGCGGCCCGCAACCAGCGCGGTCTGCAGGTTAGCTCGTGTTGCAGCTAATTCGGCGCCTTCCGCCGTGGCCAGGACGAGGGTGTCGTCCGCATAGGCGATCACCTGGCATCCCTCCACCTTGTGCGTTTCCAGAACCCAGTCGAACGCCAGGTTCCACAATAGGGGACCAAGCACCGAGCCCTGCGGTACTCCCGCCGTGACCCGGCGCTCGCCCATCTTGCCGTCCGCCACCGGGTACTCGACCCACCTGTCGGCGAGGTAGTCCCCCACAATGTTCCTCAGGTGCGCCGGGAAGCCCTTCTTGTTGAGCGCCTTATGTACACATGGCCATGGGAGTGAATTAAACGCATTCCTGATATCCAGGCTTATTGCTATCGCAGTTTCGCCTCGGCCCAGGCTGTCCTGCACGGTTCGCTTGACCCTTAGGAGCGCGTCATACGTGGAACGTCCCCTCCTAAAACCATATTGGTTCTCGGATAGGTCCGCCCCCGGATTCTCACGCATCCAGAGTAGAAGCCGGTCCACCAGCATCCGCTCGAAGTATTTGCCAAGCTCATTGAGCAGGCAGATCGGCCTCATTTTACACGCTTGTGCATCCTCTCCGACGTTGCCGCTCCCCTTGGATGACTTGGGGATGAGCACTAATCTGGCCCTCTTCCATACCTTCGGGAAGACCCCCTGCTTCAAGCATAAGTTAAAACACCGAGTCACCCCGGCGATAATGCACGCAGGCGCTTTTTTCCATGCCGCCGCCCGAATCCCGTCCACACCCGGCGCAGCGTTCCGGCTTGATTTTCCACGAATGGTCATACTGACCCCTTCTTCGGTGAAGTTCAGTCCTTCGTGCCATAGCACGGTCGTCGCCGAGTAATTTTTATCAAACTCGGTTCTTTTGCCCGCAGGGAAGAGCTTATCCAATGCTCGGTCGAGAGCATTCACCTCAAGTCCTTCCGTATTCGCGGGTGACGCTTTCTTCAGCCTCTTAAGGACTAGCCGATATGGTAGTCCCCAAGGATCAGACTCGATTGTATCAATTAGGGCCTGCCATGCCATGATCTTGGACTTCCTTATTTCCATGCGCATCTTTCGTTTGGCTTCTTTATATACTTTTTTGGCCTCTAGCCTTTGCCTCGCCTCCTCCTTGTCATCAGCATTCCTGTCATTGCCGTTGCACTGCGGGACCCTAGGGGGGATCTGTTTCTGCTTCTTTCGGCGCGCTGCGCGTTTGGCATTGAGCCTTGTGAGCGCTCTTCTGGCGCTGACGCATTCCCTTCTCAGGGCCCCAATGTCGTCGTTCCACCAGTACGTCCGGTGTGCATTCCGGCGCTTACCCGACCTGGGGGCCGCTAAGTTACACGCTTCCTGGATCTTGGCCTGTAACCAGTCCGCTAGCGCTTCCGGCGATTCTGATTCCCGCGGCTCCTCCTGTCCGCTCCACTCCAGAGCCGCAGTGAACTTCTCGACTTTCCGATCGAGTTTCCTCAGATTCCATCCTGGACACCGCTTGCTCCCTACCCCAGCAGTTGTCGTCGGAGTTCGCGGCATACCGAGATGGAATATGACGTACCTATGATCGGACAGGGTCTCATGGTCCGTGACCGTCCATCCGGATAGCGCGTCAATCGCATCTGGAGTTGCCCATGTAAGGTCTACAGTTGATTCTCCCCGCGGATGCACACAGGTGGGGGCCTCACCTTCGTTCATCAGACGCATGTCAAGCTCCGCAGCCCATTCCTCAACAAGAGGCCCTTTGCCGTTGGTGCCCCGCGGGTCCCAGGCCCCGGAACGGGCATTGAAGTCTCCGCCGATGATTATCCGGGAGGCCCGCCTATCCTGTACAAGTTCCTCCAGCTCATCGAGGAATTCAAGGTATTCGCCACGTGGTGCGTTGGGCGAGGCCATAACAGGCCACCAGGAGCCAGTCCCCAACTCGGACGGCAACGAAGTTGTGGCCCCTTGTCACCAGTGAGCCTACCTTACCCTTCGGCATTCGGTCTGGCCACCATTGTATAGAAGCCAGCCCACCTTTGCTACCGTAGCGCTGTAGGGCATCGCCAATCTTAGGGGGCTCCGACATTAGGCACAGCCCCACACCAATTTCGGCCGCCTGCTGGACCATCAGGTCATAAGCAGCCCAGCTCCTGTTTAAGTTACATTGCAGGATCTTTAGGGCCATTGTCGTAGTTACCCTCCTGCGCTGTCCCGGTCCTCCGATCCGGGCCCCTATTTAACCTATCCTTCACGGCTTGGCATTGACTCGTGCCGAGTCTGTGGTTGCCGTCTCTTCCGTGCTTCACGCACACGACGCATCTCGGACTGGCCGTACAGCTTCGGGCACCGTGACCTTCCTGTCCACACCTGTAGCACAGTTTGGTGCGATCCTCAGCAGATTTGCAACCGTGCTTGACGTGCCCGAACTCCCAACACCTGTAGCACTGCAGCGGTCTAGCTTTAAGCGCCTCAACTTTGGCCACGGTCCATCCTATTTTAATTTTTCCGGCTGTGGTCAGTCGTATCGCCGCAGCCAACAGGCACTGGACCCATACAGTGCCGAGCCCATTGGACAGCGTCCTTATCGGGCCCGTCCTGATTTGTTCCGGGGTGCATTCCCCCGCGTCCGCCAGGACGCAGCGGACTTCATCCGTGGTCACAGAATCGTCCAGACCCACTATTCTCAGGTCGTCTTTGATCGTGGGTCTGACGACCGTCGCGCCCGGACCGAGCACCTCGCTAAGCCTGCTGGCCAAACTTTCCGCTTTGGCCGGCCCCTCGGTACCGCCGATCTCAATCAGCACGCCACCGTTGACGGCCCTGCGGATCCTAGTCTGCTCTATTCCGAGCTCAGCCAGGGAGATTTTCTCCCTGGCCGTTCTCAACGCATCGCTATACGAGAAGCCGGCGTCGCGTCCCGTAATCGTCACCGCCGCAGTTTTGGGCACTTTGCGTCTCGGCGGTTTAGCAGCTGCGGGTTTACCGCTCCCCTTCCCCTCTTTACGTATGGCCTTAGGCTCTTTCCCCGCTTTTTTCTCCACTTTCTTGTTCGGGCTATCGGCATTTCTCTCCGATTTATTGTTGGACACCGACTCTGTTTTTGCAGTATTTTCCTTTTCTCGCCCGCCCCCCCCTCCTCCTGACCTTTGTCCAGGTGCCTTTATCTCCTTCCTCTTTCTTTTCCCCATTTTGCCCCTCCTTCACAACTGCGGGGAGTGATGAGTACTCCTTTATTCGATAGGGGGTGGTAATCTGAGTCATTGAAATGATTCGTGGACCATTTTTGGCACGGGCCTTAAGGCTCCCCTCCGTCTTATTCAGGGGGGGATCGAAATCCCCGCGTTTACATGTCTCCTCCGACTTTCTGCCCTTGTCAATCCCTACATTGTTCAACCTTTTCCTGACGTCTCGTCTGGTTTTTATCAACTCAGAGATCTGGCGTGATAGTTCTATCTCCCGCGTGCGCTCCTCATCTGAGGAGTCGCACGCGGTCTTTGGGGCCGGCAGAGGCGCGCTGACCCCTTTGATAGGAGGCCTGAGCACCGTGTTATCCTCCCCCTCATGATATTGATGATGGTGGCGGAGTGGTTCGCATTCCATCAACTCAGTCTTGTTAATGGGTTTTCCGTTGGCCATTCCGGCTTCCTCCAGCTCGTCAATGACTCTCGTCCTAGCGCTAAGATCCGGCGTTGTTCCTGGCCTAGCGACTCCACCTTTTCCCTTCGTCTTCGGTTGACTGCTTCTTCTCTCGATTTCTTTAATACGTTCGTTGGCTACCTCCAGATCCCTCCTGTTACTCTCACATTGCGTTCTTAATGTGTCCAGTTCCAGCGACAACTCTCTGTTGCGCATCCTAAGGTAAAGGGGATCGCCCACAGCCTCCACCTTGCCAACCAGCGTATATACCAAGTCTTTAAGCTTGGCAATGTTTCTCTTCATTTGACCACTAAGACGTCCCTGAATGTTGGGAGACTTTGTACGGATCATTTCCACTTCGTCCAGCCATTCCAGTGCAGTCGCTCCGACATCCGCGGCCGCCATTTGGTCATATTTGGGCGGACCTAGTGATTCCCTTGCCGGTTCGGGAGAGGGGGATGAGTCCCTCCTTTTTCCCTTTCCTGCCTTCCTCTTTCCGTCCTTTGCAATTGCCGGTTCCTTTTCCTTTTCTGTCCCTTGGCCCTCTGCCCCTGTATTACTTGCAGTGGCGTGGGGGTCCTTTACTGTCCCATCCTTATTTTTATCCCAGTCCTGTTGACCGTTGTCCTTTCCATTCTCCTTCTCCATCTCCTCTTTCCTTCGTTTCCTTCTGGGCAGCGCTACTTTCCTTTCTTGTTTGCCTTCACTCGCCTCGTGTTCGTCTGAGGAGACAATTTGTGCCCCGCTTTTCAACCCTTCACGGTGTTTGCACCGGTTGCGTGTACCCGCAACCGGACCCGTGAGCTTGTACACCAGTGGTGTATCATCATCCGTGTCCTCGAAAGACGTATATCGCCTCCCGGTGTTAGTGTCCTGACATCTCGGGAGAGGTGGACGGAAGCAGTCCTCTTCCTCTGTTTTCTTGTTTCCATCGCTGCTGACAACGACGGAATCCCCCTTCCTTTTTCTCGGAGGTAGGGGGGTCTCCCCTAGCACAATAAGGTTCCCAAACTCCTCAGCTGTGTTCATGCAATCTGCTGTTTCCGGTTCGGCGCGTTCCCCTTCGGCGAGTGTTTCGCTTGTGAGAAGGCCCAGGATGGGGATCGTATTTCCCAGCTCAGGAAGTTGAGCTTCCTCAGCCTCGATTTCTTTCTCTAGAGCGACCGTTGCAGGCACTGAAGGTGGTTCAGCGCCAGCAATATCGACCTGCAACACCGTACATTGCGGTGAAGATTCTAGGCCATGCTGTTCAGTTGACTCCTTTTTATGCGGTCGAGCGTTATCGGAGTCAGCCTCTCCGCTCTCCCGGCCTTGCGGCATAAATTGAGGTTTTTGAATTTCAGTAGTCTCCATTTTGATCCCACAAGTATGGCGAGAAATAACTTACGCTTCAGGCAGAGCTCCCTTGCCCGAGCGTGGCTGATACTCCCCGGGGGGCGCCAGGTACCCGGGGGGATAGCGGACCGCTAGCGACCAACCGTACCTGGTGGCCATGCATCTCCTCACCGCGGTCCAAGGCTTGAAATTCAGGGTTTTTTTCTGAGGTTTTCCTTCCTCGCGACCCAGGCGGTTAAGCCAAGGTCCCCGCTCCCTCGCGCATCGTCATAGACATGACATAACGAGCGCGAGGGGTAACGGTGTGCTTGGAACCGACACTGTCGATCCCTCGCTGTAAGGCCCGGACAAGTGCCCCGACGACCCTGATACTGTACGCGGCGCAGCTGCCCACCGCGACAGGACCGCTCTTCGCGGGCGCCCCCTAGTGGAGCGCCTCGGGCCCCCCCCCACCACGACAAGGTGGCGGCCTTGGGGGGGGGGGAGATCTGGACATGATCCAACCAGTAAAGGTAAGATCTGGACATGATCCAACCGGTCAAGGCAAGATCTGGACATGATCCAACCAGTGAAGG
>NW_022639843.1:39103-39257 GCF_010583005.1 Odontomachus brunneus | reverse complement strand
TTGATATTCTCCTTGTTCTCGGAGAATGTCAACTAAATTATCATGAAGCTTCGCGAGTTTACCGGAATCGTTACCCCGAAAGAGAACAACATCCGAGTTATACTACAATCCGGGATTGCAACTTTGGAGCTTTATAACTCGAAAAGTACTCAAT
>NW_022639843.1:34447-37474 GCF_010583005.1 Odontomachus brunneus | reverse complement strand
TATATATATATATATATATATATATATATATCCAGATGCAGTTTTGACGACCCTTTTTTTATTCAATGTGAAAATGCGCGCAAATATCCTAAGAGCAACATGCTATAATCTGTTTTAAGAAATTCCTCTTAATGTTTGAGTTATACGAGGAGAAATATGAAGTGGCAGTTTCGACGAGTTCTTTTATAGGTGGGCAGTTTCGATGACAGTGAATATAAAATATACACTTTTTAGTAGCATAGAGGTAGTTTTGACGACCAGATTTATATATTATTACTGTATAAAGGTAATTTTGGCGACTAGTCGTCAAAACTGCCTTTATTTAGTTATAAACTATATATCAATCTTCACGGTATAAAGATAGTTTTGACGACCAGATTTATATATTATAACTGTATAAAGGTAGTTTTGACGACTAGTTGCCAAAACTGCCTTAATATAGTTATAAACTATATATCAATCTGCACGGTATAAAAGTTGTTTTGACGACTATATATATATATATAAATATACAATTAGCGTCTAAAAGATTGACACAACTTTTGTAATGAATTTTAAAACATACTTCTAGTTTCCAAGATGTGAGAATCCCTGCTCAAATATATAGAAGAAACAGTACAATGCGGTTTCGCGCCGCTTAATTTCGGTTGTCACGAATGACAGTTCGTCCTCATATTATGTTGAAAGGTTAACTTACATAAGAGGTTAATTAAGTTAAGAGGTTAATTTACGGTGTTAGGTTGTTTACTATTGCTTGAGCCATTATATTTTTAGAAAAGAAATTAACATTAAGAGATAAGGATAACACATCGGATAAGTGGTTTGGTTAGGTTACCCGAAACTCGGAAAAATATTTTTTCCAAAAACCATTGGATCTTGTAGTACTCGTCCGGATCGGCGCTCATATGGTGTCGGAGGGGGGGGTCGCCCGTCTCATTTCCGAGATAGGGGTGTTTCTTTTTTTTTTAACTTTTTTCTTATTTGGAGGTTAAGGAAGCGTCTGAGGAGGTTGGACTCTGAGAGAAAGTTGTCGGATAATCGAAGCCGAGCATGTTTGTTCCTATGAACTACCCCCCTATCTGCTTCCCCTGAGGCTCTACAGTCGTGGAAACGGGGGTGGTTTTCAGGTAAAGTCCTGGAAGGAACTATCGGACAGGGTCGAGGTTGCGTATCCTGAGTTCTCCGAAGAAGCGGATGAGGCACACCGAGGTACAATCCCCTGTGCCCATTCCAAGGGGTAGTTTGCTCTTGTAAGGGGTGGAAAATAAAGTTATGATTTAAGGTACGCAACCAGGCTCAAAAATTCTTTGTCGTTGAGGGTATTTCAGGGCAGTAAGGACAGATTTTTAGAACAACCCCTTGATGGGGTAAATTTTGAAACAATTTGCGAAAAATTTGAGACTCGGTATTCCAGCTTATCCTCTTCAGCTGAGTCGAAAAGTTCCTATGGAGTACCCCCATATCTCTAATAGTTAGGGTAGTTTACTCTTGGAAGGGGGTGACAAAAAAAATTACTAATTAAGGAATATAACTTGGCTGAAAATTCTTGCTCGTCGAGCTTATGTGGGAGCCAAAAGGAGGGATTTTTTAAACAACCCCTTAAGGGGGTAAATTATGAAAAAATTTTTGAAAAATCTGAGACTCGATATCGGCGATTTTCATGCCAATCCCAGTCGAAAAGTTCCTATGGAATACCCCCATATTTCTAATCGTTAGGGTAGTTTACTCTTGGAGGATGACAAAAAAAATTACTAATTAAGGAATCTAAATTGGATGAAAATTTTTGCACATCGAGCTTATGTCGGAGCCAAAAGGAGGGATTTTTCAAACAACCCCTTAAGGAGGTAAATTATGAAAAAATTTTTTAAAAATCTGAAACTCGATATCGGAGATTTCTTTGCCAATTCGAGTCGAAAAGTTCCTATAAAGCACCCCCATATTTCTAATCGTTAGGGTAGTTTACTCTTGGAGGAGGATGACAAAAAAAAATTACTAATTAAGGAATATAACTTGGCTGAAAATTCTTGCTCGTCGAGCTTATGTTGGAGCCAAAAGGAGGGATTTTTCAAACAACCCCTTAAGGGGGTAAATTATGAAAAAATTTTTGAAAAATCTGAGACTCAATACCGGAGATTTTCTTGCCAATCCGAGTCGAAAAGTCCCTATAAAGTACCCTCATATTTCTAATCGTTAGGGTAGTTTACTCTTAGAAGGGAGTTAGGTTGGTTTGGTTGGTTGGTTAGTTTGGTTAGTTGGTTGGGTTATAAGGTTTGGTTAGTTATAAGGTTGGGTTGGGTTGGTTGGTTTGGTTGGTTGGGTTGGTTGGTTGGTTGGTTTGGTTTGGTTTGGTTAGTTGGGTTGTAACCGGACTTCCGAAGCGCAGGCAAGGGTGTAGCAATTTACGTGCCCGACAAAACCTACATAACGCCCGGAATCTTCTTAATCATAACTATTACGCGATTCTTTCTTTATATGTTTAACGGTCGCCACCCGTTCATGATGCGAAACACCGGCGTCACCTCCGCTAGCGCGAATGAACGGGAGTTCGCGGGGAAGGAAATAATTGACTCACCGGGTTGTTGTATGCTGGGTTGTTTATTCGCCGTCCTCGGCGTCAGTTACGGTCATCGGGGAGATCGCCGTCGTCGTTGTTGCTGCTCAGTACGCACTTCCGTCCTTCTTGACGGTTACTTCCTAACTGGCGTAAAAGCTCTCGATCTAAGATCCGCGGCCGGGTACCTCGCCTCGCGAGACGCTAGCGCCTCTCGCGCTGCGAACCCACCGCAAGACCACAGACCAATAGTGTGCGACCCGCAATGTTACAGGTCTAGTGAAAGTCCCTAGCGCATCCGGCGACAACAACTACGAAGGCAATTCCCACCGCCTTCGCTGTTACACTTACAACCCTTCGCTTACAATATATATAGTATAAATCTGAATATATAAATATATAAACGTTAAGTATATAAATATAAAAACCATTAAATATGTGTCTCCGCGCAATCGCATAATACAAACATAAATAAA
>NW_022639843.1:32830-34312 GCF_010583005.1 Odontomachus brunneus | reverse complement strand
TTAGCCTTAAGATTTCCCTCTTTATTCGCGGGCCCGAGAATTCGGTGGACGATAGCATTTGGCCCTATCTGGCCTCCAATACAAAGTCTATTACTTACATTTATCTCTCGTCGACCAAGTTCTCGGCTCCACGAATTAACTGCCTCCTTCGACCTCCGTACGGCGCATTTCCGGACCTATATTACTTCGCTCGCTTTACTTATACGTTTTCTACCTATCCAGGCCACTTTCTACTCCGAAGCTATGCGCGTCCCTGCTCCGAAACTGTGTCGCACTAGTAAGTCGCTTCAAACTATACTAAGCCTACTATATATGTCTAACTTAATTTAGTTATTACTATGTACATACGCCCGTGTCAGGCTCGCTGCCTGGGGCGTTACCTCATAATCAGTGCGATGTCTTGACTCTACTCACTAGGAGTCCTCCAGGTCCAGTGTCTCCGGTATATCCCGGATCCTCTTCGTCGCTCGTTTGGTTTGGCGTCGCCGATCGCTCCTGTCGCCCCTCGACGACCTCCTCAGGTACTGATGGCCGCTTCTCGCCGAACATGAGTTCGGACTGCCTCCGCTCCTTCCGCTCTGGTTCGGATGGCCGCTCCTCCTCGGACTCTGGTTCGGTCGGCCTTCGCTCCCCAGTCATTGGCTCGGTCGGCCTCCGCTCCAGCATCGGGTAAGGTCGGGTTAGATTAGGTTAGTTTAGGTTGGGTTAGGTTAGTTAGTTTGGTTAGTTTGGTTTGGTTTGGTTAGTTTGGTTTGGTTAGTTTGGTTTGGTTTGGTTAGTTAGTTTGGTTAGTTAGTTAGTTATAAGGTTGGGTTTGGTTTGGTTTGGTTAGTTTGGTTTGGTTAGGTTAGGTTAGGTTAGGTTAGGTTAGGTTAGGTTAGGTTAGGTTAGGTTAGGTTAGGTTAGGTTAGGTTAGGTTAGGTTAGGTTAGGTTAGGTTAGGTTAGGTTAGGTTAGGTTAGGTTAGGTTAGGTTAGGTTAGGTTAGGTTAGGTTAGGTTAGGTTAGGTTAGGTTAGGTTAGGTTAGGTTAGGTTAGGTTAGGTTAGGTTAGGTTAGGTTAGGTTAGGTTAGGTTAGGTTAGGTTAGGTTAGGTTAGGTTAGGTTAGGTTAGGTTAGGTTAGGTTAGGTTGGGTTAGGTTGGGTTAGTTTGGTTAGTTTGGTTTGGTTAGTTAGTTGGGTTAGTTAGGTTAGGTTAGTTATAAGGTTGGGTTGGTTAGTTGGTTATAAGGTTGGTTAGTTTGGTTTGGTTAGTTAGTTAGTTTGGTTTGGTTAGTTTGGTTGGGTTAGTTATAAGGTTGGGTTGGGTTGGTTTGGTTTGGTTTGGTTAGGTTTGGTTAGGTTTGGTTTGGTTTGGTTTGGTTTGGTTGGGTTTGGTTTGGTTAGGTTGGGTTAGGTTAGGTTTGGTTAGTTAGGTTAGGTTAGGTTAGGTTTGGTTAGTTTGGTTAGTTTGGTTTGGTTAGTTTGGTTTGGTTTGGTTTGGTT
>NW_022639843.1:28636-29067 GCF_010583005.1 Odontomachus brunneus | reverse complement strand
TTAGTTTGGTTTGGTTAGGTTAGGTTAGTTTGGTTTGGTTAGTTTGGTTAGGTTGGTTTGGTTAGTTAGTTGGGTTGGGTTGGGTTTGGTTAGTTTGGTTAGTTTGGTTTGGTTGGTTAGGTTAGGTTGGTTTGGTTTGGTTAGTTAGTTAGTTAGTTTGGTTTGGTTAGTTTGGTTTGGTTTGGTTTGGTTTGGTTTGGTTTGGTTAGTTTGGTTTGGTTAGTTTGGTTAGTTTGGTTGGTTTGGTTTGGTTAGTTTGGTTATAAGGTTGGGTTTGGTTAGTTAGTTGGGTTTGGTTAGTTAGGTTAGTTTGGTTGGGTTTGGTTAGGTTTGGTTTGGTTTGGTTTGGGTTGGTTTGGTTTGGTTTGGTTAGTTTGGTTTGGTTTGGTTTGGTTTGGTTTGGTTTGGTTTGGTTGGGTTAGTTTTTGTTT
>NW_022639843.1:28155-28296 GCF_010583005.1 Odontomachus brunneus | reverse complement strand
TTTGGTTTGGTTAGTTTGGTTTGGTTTGGTTAGTTTGGTTTGGTTAGTTTATAAGGTTGGGTTGGGTTTGGTTTGGTTTGGTTAGTTTGGTTAGTTTGGTTAGGTTAGGTTTGGTTTGGTTAGTTTGGTTAGTTTGGTTTG
>NW_022639843.1:27144-27857 GCF_010583005.1 Odontomachus brunneus | reverse complement strand
TTGGTTTGGTTTGGTTTGGTTTGGTTTGGTTAGTTTGGTTTGGTTAGTTTGGTTTGGTTGGGTTAGTTAGGTTAGGTTAGGTTGGGTTTGGTTTGGTTTGGTTAGTTTGGTTTGGTTAGTTATAAGGTTGGGTTGGTTAGTTTGGTTGGGTTTGGTTAGTTAGTTAGTTTGGTTTGGTTAGGTTAGTTTAGTTAGTTTGGTTAGTTTGGTTTGGTTTGGTTAGTTTGGTTTGGTTAGTTATAAGGTTGGGTTGGTTAGTTTGGTTGGGTTTGGTTAGTTAGTTAGTTTGGTTTGGTTAGGTTAGTTTAGTTAGTTTGGTTAGTTTGGTTTGGTTTGGTTAGTTTGGTTTGGTTAGTTATAAGGTTGGGTTGGTTAGTTTGGTTGGGTTTGGTTAGTTAGTTAGTTTGGTTTGGTTAGGTTAGTTTAGTTAGTTTGGTTAGTTTGGTTTGGTTTGGTTAGTTTGGTTTGGTTAGTTATAAGGTTGGGTTGGTTAGTTTGGTTGGGTTTGGTTAGTTAGTTAGTTTGGTTTGGTTAGGTTAGTTTAGTTAGTTTGGTTAGTTTGGTTTGGTTTGGTTAGTTTGGTTTGGTTAGTTATAAGGTTGGGTTGGTTAGTTTGGTTGGGTTTGGTTAGTTAGTTAGTTTGGTTTGGTTAGGTTAGTTTAGTTAGTTTGGTTAGTTTGGTTTGGTTTGGTTAGTTTGGTTAGTTTGGTTAG
>NW_022639843.1:26539-26746 GCF_010583005.1 Odontomachus brunneus | reverse complement strand
GGTTTGGTTTGGTTTGGTTTGGTTTGGTTAGTTTAGGTTAGGTTAGGTTAGGTTAGTTAGTTTTTTGGTTTGGTTTGGTTTGGTTAGTTTGGTTAGTTTGGTTTGGTTAGTTTGGTTTGGTTTGGTTAGTTAGTTTGGTTTGGTTAGTTTGGTTTGGTTAGTTTTGGTTTGGTTGGTTAGTTTTTTTGGTTAGTTTGGTTTGGTTAG
>NW_022639843.1:26011-26217 GCF_010583005.1 Odontomachus brunneus | reverse complement strand
TTGGTTAGGTTAGTTTGGTTTGGTTTGGTTAGTTTGGTTAGTTTGGTTTGGTTGGTTTGGTTAGGTTGGGTTAGTTTGGTTTGGTTAGTTTGGTTTGGTTGGTTGGTTTGGTTAGTTTGGTTTGGTTTGGTTAGTTTGGTTGGGTTGGGTTAGTTGGTTTGGTTTGGTTTGGTTTGGTTTGGTTTGGTTTGGTTTGGTTTGGTTTG
>NW_022639843.1:25785-25926 GCF_010583005.1 Odontomachus brunneus | reverse complement strand
GTTTTGTTGGGTTTGGTTTGGTTTGGTTTGGTTTGGTTTGGTTTGGTTTGGTTTGGTTAGTTTGGTTTGGTTTGGTTAGGTTGGTTTTTGGTTTGGTTTGGTTTGGTTTGGTTTGGTTAGTTTAGGTTAGGTTAGGTTGGG
>NW_022639843.1:24563-25008 GCF_010583005.1 Odontomachus brunneus | reverse complement strand
AGTTTGGTTTGGTTTGGTTAGTTTGGTTAGTTAGTTAGTTAGTTTGGTTTGGTTAGTTAGGTTTTGGTTTGGTTAGTTTGGTTTGGTTAGTTAGTTAGATTTTTTGGTTTGGTTTGGTTTGGTTTGGTTTGGTTAGTTTAGGTTAGGTTAGGTTGGGTTGGTTTGGTTTGGTTAGGTTAGGTTAGTTAGTTTGGTTTGGTTTGGTTTGGTTGGTTAGTTAGTTAGGTTAGGTTAGTTTGGTTAGTTATAAGGTTAGGTTAGGTTAGGTTTGGTTTGGTTTGGTTAGTTTGGTTTGGTTTGGTTTGGGTTAGTTAGTTTGGTTTGGTTAGGTTTGGTTAGTTTTGGTTGGGTTGGGTTGGTTGGGTTTGGTTTGGTTAGGTTAGGTTAGGTTGGGTTTGGTTTGGTTAGTTTGGTTTGGTTTGGTTTGGTTTGGTTTGGTTAGTTT
>NW_022639843.1:23749-24521 GCF_010583005.1 Odontomachus brunneus | reverse complement strand
GTTTGGTTGGTTTGGTTAGTTTGGTTTGGTTTGGTTAGTTTGGTTTGGTTAGTTTGGTTTGGTTTGGTTAGTTTGGTTAGGTTAGTTATAAGGTTGGGTTAGGTTAGGTTAGGTTAGGTTTGGTTTGGTTAGTTTGGTTAGGTTAGTTAGATTGGTTAGTTAGGTTAGTTGGTTGGGTTGGGTTAGTTTGGTTTGGTTAGGTTAGGTTTGGTTAGGTTAGGTTAGGTTAGGTTAGGTTTGGTTAGTTAGTTTGGTTTGGTTGGTTTGGTTTGGTTAGTTAGGTTAGGTTTGGTTAGTTAGTTTGGTTAGGTTTGGTTAGTTTGGTTTGGTTAGTTAGTTTGGTTAGTTATAAGGTTGGGTTGGGTTTGGTTTGGTTGGTTAGTTTGGTTAGTTTGGTTTGGTTAGTTAGTTTGGTTAGTTATAAGGTTGGGTTGGGTTTGGTTTGGTTGGTTAGTTTGGTTAGTTTGGTTTGGTTAGTTAGTTTGGTTAGTTATAAGGTTGGGTTGGGTTTGGTTTGGTTGGTTAGTTTGGTTAGTTTGGTTTGGTTAGTTAGTTTGGTTTGGTTGGTTTGGTTTGGTTTGGTTGGTTGGTTGGTTTGGTTTGGTTAGTTAGGTTAGGTTTGGTTAGTTAGTTTGGTTAGGTTTGGTTAGTTTGGTTTGGTTTGGTTAGGTTGGGTTTGGTTTGGTTTGGTTGGTTTGGTTTGGTTAGTTAGTTTTGGTTTGGTTAGGTTTGGTTTGGTTGGTTTGGTTTGGTTAGTTTGGTTTGGTTAGTT
>NW_022639843.1:21411-23425 GCF_010583005.1 Odontomachus brunneus | reverse complement strand
GGTTTGGTTAGTTTGGTTTGGTTAGTTTGGTTTGGTTAGGTTAGTTAGTTAGTTTGGTTTGGTTTGGTTAGGTTGGGTTTGGTTAGTTAGTTAGGTTAGGTTAGGTTTGGTTTGGTTTGGTTTGGTTAGTTTGGTTTGGTTTGGTTGGTTTGGTTTGGTTGGTTTGGTTTGGTTGGTTTGGTTTGGTTGGTTTGGTTTGGTTGGTTTGGTTTGGTTGGTTTGGTTTGGTTGGTTTGGTTTGGTTGGTTTGGTTTGGTTGGTTTGGTTTGGTTGGTTTGGTTTGGTTGGTTTGGTTTGGTTGGTTTGGTTTGGTTGGTTTGGTTTGGTTGGTTTGGTTTGGTTGGTTTGGTTTGGTTGGTTTGGTTTGGTTGGTTTGGTTTGGTTGGTTTGGTTTGGTTGGTTTGGTTTGGTTGGTTTGGTTTGGTTGGTTTGGTTTGGTTGGTTTGGTTTGGTTGGTTTGGTTTGGTTGGTTTGGTTTGGTTGGTTTGGTTTGGTTGGTTTGGTTTGGTTGGTTTGGTTTGGTTGGTTTGGTTTGGTTGGTTTGGTTTGGTTGGTTTGGTTTGGTTGGTTTGGTTTGGTTGGTTTGGTTTGGTTGGTTTGGTTTGGTTGGTTTGGTTTGGTTGGTTTGGTTTGGTTGGGTTGGGTTTGGTTTGGTTAGGTTTGGTTAGGTTGGTTTGGTTAGTTTGGTTTGGTTAGTTTTGGTTTGGTTAGGTTAGTTAGGTTAGGTTTGGTTAGGTTTGGTTAGTTTGGTTTGGTTTGGTTAGGTTAGTTTGGTTGGTTTGGTTTGGTTAGTTAGTTAGTTGGTTTGGTTTGGTTTGGTTAGTTTGGTTTGGTTTGGTTGGTTAGTTTGGTTAGTTAGTTTGGTTAGTTGGTTTGGTTGGTTTGGTTTGGTTTGGTTGGTTTGGTTTGGTTAGTTATAAGGTTGGTTTGGTTAGGTTAGTTTGGTTTGGTTTGGTTGGTTAGTTTGGTTAGTTAGTTAGTTAGTTTGGTTTGGTTAGTTTGGTTAGGTTGGGTTTGGTTAGTTATAAGGTTGGTTTGGTTAGGTTAGTTTGGTTTGGTTTGGTTGGTTAGTTTGGTTAGTTAGTTAGTTAGTTTGGTTTGGTTAGTTTGGTTAGGTTGGGTTTGGTTAGTTATAAGGTTGGTTTGGTTAGGTTAGTTTGGTTTGGTTTGGTTGGTTAGTTTGGTTAGTTAGTTAGTTAGTTTGGTTTGGTTAGTTTGGGTTGGTTTGGTTTGGTTTGGTTTGGTTGGTTGGTTTGGTTTGGTTAGTTTAGATTTGGTTAGTTTGGTTTGGTTAGTTTTTGGTTAGTTTTGGTTAGTTTGGTTTGGTTTGGTTTGGTTAGTTTGGTTAGTTAGTTAGTTAGTTTGGTTAGTTGGTTAGGTTAGGTTAGTTGGTTTGGTTGGTTTGGTTGGGTTAGGTTTGGTTTGGTTTGGTTGGTTTGGTTAGGTTAGGTTAGTTTGGTTAGGTTTGGTTGGTTTGGTTTGGTTGGGTTTGGTTGGTTAGGTTAGTTTGGTTTGGTTAGTTTGGTTAGTTAGTTTGGTTTGGTTTGGTTAGTTAGGTTTGGTTTGGTTTGGTTTGGTTAGTTGGTTTGGTTAGTTTGGTTGGGTTGGGTTTGGTTTGGTTAGTTAGTTTGGTTAGTTTAGTTAGTTAGTTTGGTTTGGTTAGGTTTGGTTTGGTTTGGTTAGGTTAGATTTGGTTTGGTTAGTTAGTTTGGTTAGTTTGGTTTGGTTAGGTTTGGTTTGGTTAGTTATAAGGTTTGGTTTGGTTAGTTTGGTTTGGTTTGGTTTGGTTTGGTTTGGTTTGGTTTGGTTAGTTAGTTAGTTTGGTTTGGTTTGGTTAGTTTGGTTTGGTTAGGTTAGTTTGGTTTGGTTTGGTTTGGTTGGTTAGTTGGGTTGGGTTTGGTTAGGTTAGTTTGGTTTGGTTTGGTTAGTTTGGTTAGGTTAGGTTAGGTTAGGTTAGTTTGGTTTGGTTAGTTTGGTTGGGTTAGTTTGGTTTGGTTAGTTAGGTTAGGTTAGG
>NW_022639843.1:21140-21207 GCF_010583005.1 Odontomachus brunneus | reverse complement strand
GTTTGTTTGGTTTGGTTAGGTTTGGTTTGGTTAGGTTTGGTTTGGTTTGGTTAGATTTGGTTTGGTT
>NW_022639843.1:20560-20888 GCF_010583005.1 Odontomachus brunneus | reverse complement strand
TTGGTTTGGTTTGGTTTGGTTTGGTTGGGTTTGGTTTGGTTAGTTTTGGTTTGGTTTGGTTTGGTTAGATTTTTGGTTTGGTTTGGTTAGTTAGGTTAGTTTGGTTTGGTTAGTTGGTTGGTTAGGTTTGGTTAGGTTAGGTTAGGTTAGTTTGGTTAGTTTGGTTTGGTTTGGTTTGGTTTGGTTTGGTTGGTTTGGTTTGGTTAGTTTGGTTAGTTAGGTTGGGTTTGGTTTGGTTAGTTAGGTTAGGTTAGTTGGTTAGGTTTGGTTGGGTTAGGTTAGGTTTGGTTAGTTAGTTTGGTTTGGTTTGGTTTGGTTTGGTTTGGTT
>NW_022639843.1:20142-20422 GCF_010583005.1 Odontomachus brunneus | reverse complement strand
GTTTGGTTTGGTTTGGTTTGGTTTGGTTAGTTAGTTAGTTTGGTTTGGTTAGTTAGTTTGGTTTGGTTAGTTTGGTTAGGTTGGGTTTGGTTTGGTTAGTTTGGTTTGGTTAGTTTGGTTAGTTAGGTTAGGTTAGGTTAGGTTAGGTTAGTTAGTTTGGTTGGTTTGGTTAGGTTAGTTTGGTTATAAGGTTTAGTTTGGTTTGGTTTGGTTTGGTTAGTTTGGTTTGGTTAGTTTGGTTAGGTTAGGTTTGGTTAGGTTAGGTTAGGTTAGTTTGGTT
>NW_022639843.1:19140-19991 GCF_010583005.1 Odontomachus brunneus | reverse complement strand
GTTGGTTTGGTTTGGTTTGGTTTGGTTTGGTTTGGTTTGGTTTGGTTAGTTATAAGGTTGGGTTTGGTTGGTTAGTTTGGTTTGGTTGGTTTGGTTAGGTTAGTTTGGTTAGTTTGGTTTGGTTTGGTTGGGTTTGGTTAGTTAGTTAGTTTTGGTTTGGTTAGGTTGGGTTTGGTTTGGTTTGGTTTGGTTTGGTTAGTTATAAGGTTGGGTTTGGTTGGTTAGTTTGGTTTGGTTGGTTTGGTTAGGTTAGTTTGGTTAGTTTGGTTTGGTTTGGTTGGGTTTGGTTAGTTAGTTAGTTTTGGTTTGGTTAGGTTGGGTTTGGTTTGGTTTGGTTTGGTTTGGTTAGTTATAAGGTTGGGTTTGGTTGGTTAGTTTGGTTTGGTTGGTTTGGTTAGGTTAGTTTGGTTAGTTTGGTTTGGTTTGGTTGGGTTTGGTTAGTTAGTTAGTTTTGGTTTGGTTAGGTTGGGTTTGGTTTGGTTTGGTTTGGTTTGGTTAGTTATAAGGTTGGGTTTGGTTGGTTAGTTTGGTTTGGTTGGTTTGGTTAGGTTAGTTTGGTTAGTTTGGTTTGGTTTGGTTGGGTTTGGTTAGTTAGTTAGTTTTGGTTTGGTTAGGTTGGGTTTGGTTTGGTTTGGTTTGGTTTGGTTAGTTATAAGGTTGGGTTTGGTTGGTTAGTTTGGTTTGGTTGGTTTGGTTAGGTTAGTTTGGTTAGTTTGGTTTGGTTTGGTTGGGTTTGGTTAGTTAGTTAGTTTTGGTTTGGTTAGGTTGGGTTTGGTTTGGTTTGGTTTGGTTTGGTTGGGTTTGGTTGGTTTGGTTTGGTTTGGTTGGTTTGGTTAGTTTGGTTTGGTTAG
>NW_022639843.1:13881-18962 GCF_010583005.1 Odontomachus brunneus | reverse complement strand
GGTTTGGTTTGGTTGGTTAGGTTAGTTTGGTTTGGTTAGTTTGGTTAGTTTGGTTTGGTTTGGTTAGTTTGGTTAGTTATAAGGTTGGGTTAGGTTGGGTTTGGTTAGTTTGGTTTGGTTAGTTAGGTTAGGTTAGGTTAGTTTGGTTTGGTTAGTTTGGTTGGTTTGGTTTGGTTAGTTTGGTTAGTTTGGTTAGTTTGGTTTGGTTTGGTTAGTTTGGTTTGGTTAGTTTGGTTAGTTTGGTTAGTTTGGTTAGTTATAAGGTTGGGTTAGGTTGGGTTTGGTTAGTTTGGTTTGGTTAGTTTGGTTAGTTTGGTTAGTTTGGTTAGTTATAAGGTTGGGTTAGGTTGGGTTTGGTTAGTTTGGTTTGGTTAGTTTGGTTAGTTTGGTTAGTTTGGTTAGTTATAAGGTTGGGTTAGGTTGGGTTTGGTTAGTTTGGTTTGGTTAGTTTGGTTAGTTTGGTTAGTTTGGTTAGTTATAAGGTTGGGTTAGGTTGGGTTTGGTTAGTTTGGTTTGGTTAGTTTGGTTAGTTTGGTTAGTTTGGTTAGTTATAAGGTTGGGTTAGGTTGGGTTTGGTTAGTTTGGTTTGGTTAGTTTGGTTAGTTTGGTTAGTTTGGTTGGTTTGGTTTGGTTAGTTTGGTTAGTTTGGTTGGTTTGGTTTGGTTAGTTTGGTTAGTTTGGTTAGTTAGTTTGGTTGGGTTAGTTTGGTTTGGTTTGGTTTGGTTTGGTTTGGTTTGGTTTGGTTAGTTTGGTTAGGTTAGGTTAGTTAGTTTGGTTTGGTTTGGTTTGGTTAGTTTGGTTTTGTTTGGTTAGTTTGGTTAGTTGGGTTAGGTTGGGTTTGGTTAGGTTAGTTTGGTTTGGTTTGGTTAGTTTGGTTTGGTTAGTTTTGGTTAGGTTAGGTTAGTTAGTTTGGTTTGGTTGGTTTGGTTAGGTTAGGTTTGGTTAGGTTAGTTTGGTTTGGTTTGGTTAGTTTGGTTAGGTTAGGTTAGTTAGTTTGGTTTGGTTGGTTTGGTTAGGTTAGGTTTGGTTAGGTTAGTTTGGTTTGGTTTGGTTAGTTTGGTTAGGTTAGGTTAGTTAGTTTGGTTTGGTTGGTTTGGTTAGGTTAGGTTTGGTTAGGTTAGTTTGGTTTGGTTTGGTTAGTTTGGTTAGGTTAGGTTAGTTAGTTTGGTTTGGTTTGGTTTGGTTAGTTTGGTTAGTTTGGTTAGTTTGGTTAGGTTTGGTTAGATAGGTTAGGTTAGGTTTGGTTTGGTTTGGTTGGTTTGGTTAGGTTAGGTTTGGTTAGGTTAGTTAGGTTAGGTTAGTTTGGTTTGGTTAGGTTAGGTTAGGTTTGGTTAGTTAGGTTAGGTTAGGTTAGGTTAGGTTAGGTTAGGTTTGGTTAGGTTAGGTTAGTTTGGTTAGTTTGGTTAGGTTAGTTTGGTTTGGTTTGGTTAGTTTGGTTAGGTTTGGTTAGTTTGGTTAGTTTGGTTGGGTTTGGTTGGTTTGGTTTTGGTTTGGTTAGGTTAGTTTGGTTTGGTTAGTTTGGTTTGGTTTGGTTTGGTTTGGTTAGGTTAGTTTGGTTAGTTAGGTTAGGTTAGGTTAGGTTGGTTTGGTTAGTTTGGTTTGGTTTGGTTAGGTTGGGTTTGGTTAGTTATAAGGTTAGGTTTGGTTTGGTTAGTTTGGTTTAGGTTTGGGTTGGGTTGGTTGGGTTTGGTTAGTTTGGTTAGGTTAGGTTAGGTTAGGTTTGGTTAGTTAGTTAGTTTGGTTAGGTTAGTTTGGTTAGGTTAGTTTGGTTAGTTTGGTTGGGTTAGGTTAGTTTGGTTTGGTTTGGTTAGTTTGGTTTTGGTTGGGTTAGTTAGTTGGGTTGGGTTAGTTTGGTTAGTTTGGTTAGTTTTGGTTTGGGTTGGTTTGGTTAGTTAGATTATAAGGTTGGTTAGGTTAGTTTGGTTAGTTTGGTTTGGTTAGTTAGATTAGTTTGGTTTGGTTTGGTTAGTTTGGTTAGGTTAGTTTGGTTAGTTTGGTTTGGTTAGGTTAGGTTAGGTTTGGTTTGGTTTGGTTTGGGTTTGGTTAGTTTGGTTAGGTTAGGTTTGGTTAGTTAGTTAGTTTGGTTTGGTTGGTTTGGTTAGTTTAGTTAGGTTGGGTTGGTTAGTTTGGTTTGGTTAGTTAGGTTAGTTTGGTTTGGTTTGGTTAGGTTGGTTTGGTTAGGTTGGTTTGGTTTGGTTAGTTAGTTGGGTTAGGTTAGGTTAGGTTAGTTGGGTTTGGTTTGGTTAGTTTGGTTATAAGGTTAGGTTTGGTTAGGTTAGGTTAGGTTAGTTTGGTTTGGTTTGGTTTGGTTTGGTTTGGTTAGGTTTGGTTAGTTAGTTTGGTTTGGTTTGGTTAGTTAGGTTTGGTTAGGTTAGGTTAGGTTAGGTTAGTTTGGTTAGTTAGGTTAGGTTGGTTAGGTTAGGTTAGGTTAGGTTAGGTTAGGTTAGGTTAGGTTTGGTTGGGTTAGTTTTGGTTTGGTTTGGTTAGTTAGTTTGGTTAGGTTTGGTTGGTTTGGTTTGGTTAGGTTAGGTTAGGTTTGGTTTGGTTTGGTTAGTTTATAAGGTTGGGTTAGTTAGGTTAGGTTAGGTTAGGTTTGGTTTGGTTAGTTAGGTTTGGTTAGGTTAGTTTGGTTTGGTTTGGTTTGGTTTGGGTTAGGTTTGGTTAGTTATAAGGTTGGGTTAGTTGGGTTAGGTTGGGTTTGGTTTGGTTAGGTTAGTTTGGTTAGGTTAGGTTAGGTTAGGTTGGGTTTGGTTAGGTTGGGTTAGGTTAGGTTAGGTTGGGTTAGGTTAGGTTTGGTTTGGTTTGGTTTGGTTTGGTTAGGTTAGTTTGGTTTGGTTAGGTTAGTTGGGTTGGGTTAGGTTAGGTTAGGTTGGGTTGGGTTTGGTTAGGTTAGGTTTGGTTTGGTTTGGTTTGGTTTGGTTAGGTTAGTTTGGTTTGGTTAGGTTAGTTGGGTTGGGTTAGGTTAGGTTAGGTTGGGTTGGGTTTGGTTAGGTTAGGTTTGGTTTGGTTTGGTTTGGTTTGGTTAGTTTGGTTTGGTTTGGTTTGGTTTGGTTAGGTTAGTTTGGTTTGGTTAGGTTAGTTGGGTTGGGTTAGGTTAGGTTAGGTTGGGTTGGGTTTGGTTAGGTTAGGTTTGGTTTGGTTTGGTTTGGTTTGGTTAGTTTGGTTTGGTTTGGTTTGGTTTGGTTAGGTTGGTTGGTTTGGTTAGTTGGTTATAAGGTTGGGTTGGGTTAGGTTAGTTTGGTTTGGTTAGGTTAGGTTAGGTTAGGTTAGGTTTGGTTAGTTAGTTAGGTTAGGTTAGGTTAGTTAGTTGGGTTGGGTTGGTTAGTTATAAGGTTAGGTTTGGTTTGGTTTGGTTAGTTAGTTTGGTTTGGTTTGGTTTGGTTTGGTTTGGTTAGGTTGGTTGGTTTGGTTAGTTGGTTATAAGGTTGGGTTGGGTTAGGTTAGTTTGGTTTGGTTAGGTTAGGTTAGGTTAGGTTAGTTTGGTTTGGTTAGTTTGGTTTGGTTTGGTTGGTTGGGTTATAAGGTTGGGTTGGGTTGGGTTTGGTTGGGTTGGTTAGGTTGGGTTGGTTAGTTAGGTTAGGTTAGGTTAGGTTAGTTAGGTTAGTTTGGTTAGGTTTGGTTTGGTTTGGTTTGGTTTGGTTAGTTTGGTTAGGTTAGGTTAGGTTAGGTTAGTTAGGTTAGGTTAGGTTAGGTTAGTTAGGTTAGGTTAGGTTAGGTTAGTTAGGTTAGGTTAGGTTAGGTTAGTTAGGTTAGGTTAGGTTAGGTTAGTTAGGTTAGGTTAGGTTAGGTTAGTTAGGTTAGGTTAGGTTAGGTTAGTTAGGTTAGGTTAGGTTAGGTTAGTTAGGTTAGGTTAGGTTAGGTTAGTTAGGTTAGGTTAGGTTAGGTTAGTTAGGTTAGGTTAGGTTAGGTTAGTTAGGTTAGGTTAGGTTAGGTTAGTTAGGTTAGGTTAGGTTAGGTTAGTTAGGTTAGGTTAGGTTAGGTTAGGTTAGTTTGGTTTGGTTAGGTTGGGTTGGGTTAGTTTGGTTAGTTTGGTTTGGGTTTGGTTTGGTTAGTTTGGTTTGGTTTGGTTGGGTTTGGTTTGGTTAGTTTGGTTAGGTTAGTTGGTTTGGTTAGGTTTGGTTAGGTTTGGTTTGGTTAGGTTTGGTTAGTTTGGTTAGTTAGTTAGGTTAGGTTAGTTTGGTTGGTTAGTTTGGTTAGGTTAGGTTAGGTTAGTTATAAGGTTGGGTTGGGTTAGTTTGGTTTGGTTTGGTTAGTTTGGTTTGGTTTAGTTTGGTTAGGTTAGGTTTGGTTAGTTTGGTTTGGTTTGGTTAGTTTGGTTTGGTTAGTTGGTTTGGTTTGGTTAGGTTAGGTTAGTTTGGTTGGTTAGTTTGGTTAGGTTAGGTTAGGTTAGGTTAGGTTAGGTTAGGTTAGGTTAGGTTAGGTTAGTTTGGTTGGTTAGTTTGGTTTGGTTTGGTTAGTTAGGTTAGTTGGTTTGGTTTGGTTTGGTTTGGTTTGGTTAGGTTGGTTTGGTTTGGTTAGGTTAGGTTTGGTTTGGTTTGGTTAGTTGGTTTGGTTTGGTTAGGTTAGGTTAGTTTGGTTGGTTAGTTTGGTTTGGTTTGGTTAGTTAGGTTAGTTGGTTTGGTTTGGTTTGGTTTGGTTTGGTTTGGTTTGGTTGGTTAGTTGGTTTGGTTTGGTTAGTTTGGTTTGGTTAGTTTAGGTTTGGTTTGGTTTGGTTTGGTTTGGTTTGGTTAGTTTGGTTAGTTAGTTTGGTTTGGTTTGGTTTGGTTTGGTTTGGTTGGTTTGGTTTGGTTTGGTTTGGTTTGGTTGGTTTGGTTTGGTTTGGTTTGGTTTGGTTGGTTTGGTTTGGTTTGGTTTGGTTTGGTTGGTTTGGTTTGGTTTGGTTTGGTTTGGTTGGTTTGGTTTGGTTTGGTTTGGTTTGGTTGGTTTGGTTTGGTTTGGTTTGGTTTGGTTGGTTTGGTTTGGTTTGGTTTGGTTTGGTTGGTTTGGTTTGGTTTGGTTTGGTTTGGTTGGTTGGTTGGTTTGGTTTGGTTAGTTTGGTTTGGTTTGGTTAGTTTGGTTTGGTTAGTTAGATAAGTTTGGTT
>NW_022639843.1:11926-12157 GCF_010583005.1 Odontomachus brunneus | reverse complement strand
TTTGGTTTGGTTTGGTTTGGTTTGGTTTGGTTGGGTTAGTTAGGTTAGGTTTGGTTAGTTTGGTTAGGTTAGGTTAGGTTAGTTTGGTTGGTTAGTTAGGTTGGTTTGGTTTGGTTTGGTTTGGTTTGGTTAGTTTAGTTTGGTTAGTTTGGTTTGGTTTGGTTGGGTTTGGTTGGTTTGGTTTGGTTAGTTAGTTTGGTTTGGTTTGGTTTGGTTTGGTTAGTTTTGGTT
>NW_022639843.1:11677-11748 GCF_010583005.1 Odontomachus brunneus | reverse complement strand
TGGTTAGTTTGGTTAGGTTAGGTTAGGTTAGGTTAGGTTAGTTGGTTAGTTTGGTTTGGTTGGTTTGGTTG
>NW_022639843.1:10810-11470 GCF_010583005.1 Odontomachus brunneus | reverse complement strand
GTTTGGTTAGTTTGGTTTGGTTTGGTTTGGTTTGGTTTGGTTAGTTTGGTTTGGTTAGGTTAGGTTAGGTTTGGTTGGGTTTGGTTAGTTAGTTTGGTTAGTTTGGTTTGGTTTGGTTAGTTATAAGGTTTGGTTTGGTTAGGTTAGTTTGGTTATAAGGTTGGGTTAGGTTAGGTTTGGTTTGGTTTGGTTAGTTTGGTTGGGTTAGTTGGTTTGGTTGGGTTTGGTTTGGTTGGTTTGGTTTGGTTAGGTTTGGTTAGGTTAGGTTGGTTTGGTTAGGTTAGGTTAGGTTAGTTTGGTTTGGTTGGGTTTGGTTTGGTTGGTTTGGTTTGGTTAGGTTTGGTTAGTTAGGTTAGGTTAGGTTAGGTTAGGTTAGTTAGGTTAGGTTAGGTTAGGTTAGGTTAGTTAGGTTAGGTTAGGTTAGGTTAGGTTAGTTAGGTTAGGTTAGGTTAGGTTAGGTTAGTTTGGTTTGGTTAGTTTGGTTGGGTTAGTTGGTTTGGTTGGGTTTGGTTTGGTTGGTTTGGTTTGGTTTGGTTTGGTTGGTTTGGTTAGTTTGGTTTGGTTTGGTTTGGTTTGGTTGGGTTAGTTAGTTAGTTTGGTTTGGTTAGTTTGGTTTTGGTTGTGGTTTGGTTTGGTTTGGTTTGGTTGGTTTGGTTAGTT
>NW_022639843.1:9615-10490 GCF_010583005.1 Odontomachus brunneus | reverse complement strand
AGTTTGGTTAGGTTAGGTTAGGTTAGGTTAGGTTTGGTTAGTTAGTTTGGTTATAAGGTTAGGTTAGGTTAGGTTAGTTTGGTTAGGTTAGGTTGGTTAGTTAGTTAGTTAGTTTGGTTTGGTTTGGTTTGGTTTGGTTAGTTTGGTTTGGTTAGTTTGGTTAGGTTTGGTTTGGTTGGTTAGTTAGTTAGTTTGGTTTGGTTTGGTTTGGTTGGTTAGTTTGGTTGGTTAGTTTTTTGGTTAGTTTGGTTTGGTTAGTTTGGTTTGGTTAGTTAGTTTGGTTTGGTTAGGTTTGGTTAGGTTGGGTTGGGTTGGGTTGGGTTTGGTTTGGTTTGGTTTGGTTAGGTTAGGTTAGGTTTGGTTGGGTTTGGTTAGTTAGTTTGGTTAGTTTGGTTTGGTTTGGTTAGGTTTGGTTTGGTTTGGTTAGGTTGGTTTGGGTTGGGTTAGGTTTGGTTTGGTTAGGTTAGTTTGGTTAGGTTAGGTTAGGTTAGGTTAGGTTAGGTTAGTTGGTTAGGTTAGGTTTGGTTAGGTTAGTTTGGTTTGGTTTGGTTTGGTTTGGTTTGGTTAGGTTGGTTTGGTTTGGTTGGTTTGGTTAGTTTGGTTTGGTTAGGTTTGGTTAGTTAGTTAGTTTGGTTTGGTTAGTTGGGTTTGGTTTGGTTTGGTTAGTTTGGTTAGTTAGTTTGGTTTGGTTTGGTTAGTTTGGTTAGGTTAGGTTGGGTTTGGTTGGGTTTGGTTTGGTTAGGTTAGTTAGGTTAGGTTAGGTTTGGTTTGGTTAGGTTTGGTTAGTTAGGTTAGTTTGGTTTGGTTAGTTAGTTAGTTAGTTTGGTTTGGTTAGTTAGTTTGGTTAGTTAGTTTGGTTTGGTTTGGTTAGTTTG
>NW_022639843.1:8030-8236 GCF_010583005.1 Odontomachus brunneus | reverse complement strand
GGTTAGGTTAGGTTAGGTTAGGTTAGTTTGGTTAGTTTGGTTAGTTTGGTTGGGTTTGGTTTGGTTAGTTAGTTTGGTTTGGTTAGGTTAGGTTGGGTTGGGTTAGGTTAGGTTAGGTTGGGTTTGGTTAGGTTAGGTTAGTTTGGTTAGTTAGTTAGTTTGGTTAGGTTAGTTTGGTTAGTTTGGTTTGGTTAGTTTGGTTAGTT
>NW_022639843.1:7539-7789 GCF_010583005.1 Odontomachus brunneus | reverse complement strand
GGTTAGGTTTGGTTAGGTTAGGTTAGGTTAGTTTGGTTTGGTTTGGTTAGTTGGGTTGGGTTTGGTTAGGTTAGGTTAGGTTTGGTTGGTTAGGTTAGTTAGGTTAGGTTAGGTTAGGTTAGGTTAGGTTAGTTAGGTTGGGTTAGGTTAGGTTAGGTTGGGTTGGGTTGGGTTGGGTTGGGTTAGGTTGGTTAGGTTAGGTTAGGTTAGATTGGTTTGGTTTGGTTAGTTTGGTTTGGTTTGGTTAGGT
>NW_022639843.1:7168-7372 GCF_010583005.1 Odontomachus brunneus | reverse complement strand
GGTTAGGTTGGGTTAGGTTAGGTTAGGTTAGGTTAGTTAGGTTAGGTTTGGTTTGGTTAGGTTTGGTTGGGTTAGGTTAGGTTGGTTAGTTTGGTTAGTTAGGTTGGGTTGGGTTGGGTTTGGTTTGGTTAGTTAGTTTTGGTTTGGTTTGGTTAGTTTGGTTAGTTTGGTTTGGTTAGTTAGGTTTGGTTAGTTAGTTTGGTT
>NW_022639843.1:3271-6705 GCF_010583005.1 Odontomachus brunneus | reverse complement strand
GGTTTGGTTAGGTTAGGTTAGTTTGGTTTGGTTTGGTTAGTTTGGTTAGTTAGTTTGGTTTGGTTTGGTTGGTTTGGTTAGTTTGGTTAGTTAGGTTAGGTTTGGTTAGGTTAGTTTGGTTAGTTTGGTTAGTTAGATTTGGTTAGTTTGGTTAGGTTAGTTAGTTTGGTTTGGTTAGTTTGGTTAGTTAGTTAGTTAGTTTGGTTAGTTAGGTTTGGTTTGGTTTGGTTTGGTTAGTTTGGTTAGTTAGTTAGTTAGGTTAGTTAGTTTGGTTTGGTTAGTTTGGTTAGTTAGTTTGGTTTGGTTTGGTTGGTTTGGTTAGTTTGGTTAGTTAGGTTAGGTTTGGTTAGGTTAGTTTGGTTAGTTTGGTTAGTTAGTTAGTTAGGTTAGTTAGTTTGGTTTGGTTAGTTTGGTTTGGTTAGTTGGGTTAGGTTAGGTTAGGTTAGTTAGGTTAGGTTAGGTTAGGTTAGGTTAGTTTGGTTAGGTTAGTTATAAGGTTGGGTTAGGTTTGGTTTGGTTGGTTTGGTTTGGTTAGGTTAGGTTTGGTTTGGTTAGGTTGGGTTGGGTTGGGTTGGGTTTGGTTTGGTTTGGTTAGTTAGTTTGGTTTGGTTAGTTGGGTTAGGTTAGGTTAGGTTAGTTAGGTTAGGTTAGGTTGGGTTTGGTTAGTTAGTTAGTTAGTTAGTTTGGTTTGGTTAGGTTAGGTTAGTTAGGTTAGTTGGTTTGGTTGGGTTGGTTTGGTTTGGTTTGGTTGGGTTTGGTTAGGTTGGTTTGGTTTGGTTGGTTAGGTTGGTTAGTTTGGTTAGTTAGTTTGGTTAGTTGGGTTAGGTTTGGTTAGGTTAGTTTGGTTTGGTTTGGTTAGGTTAGTTTGGTTGGGTTTGGTTAGTTTGGTTTGGTTAGGTTGGGTTAGGTTAGTTTGGTTTGGTTTGGTTTGGTTTGGTTGGTTTGGTTTGGTTGGTTAGTTTGGTTAGTTTGGTTTGGTTAGGTTGGGTTAGGTTAGTTTGGTTTGGTTTGGTTTGGTTTGGTTGGTTTGGTTTGGTTGGTTAGTTTGGTTAGTTAGTTTGGTTAGTTGGGTTGGTTTGGTTAGGTTGGGTTGGTTAGGTTTGGTTAGGTTTGGTTTGGTTGGTTAGTTTGGTTAGTTGGGTTAGGTTGGGTTGGGTTTGGTTTGGTTAGTTTGGTTAGTTTGGTTAGGTTGGGTTAGTTTGGTTTGGTTAGTTAGTTAGTTTGGTTTGGTTTGGTTTGGTTTGGTTTGGTTTGGTTAGTTGGGTTAGGTTAGGTTAGGTTAGTTTGGTTAGGTTAGGTTAGGTTAGGTTAGGTTTGGTTTGGTTTGGTTTGGTTTGGTTGGGTTTGGTTAGTTTGGTTAGTTTGGTTGGGTTAGTTTGGTTTGGTTTGGTTAGGTTTGGTTTGGTTAGTTTGGTTAGATTAGTTTGGTTAGTTTGGTTTGGTTTGGTTAGGTTAGGTTGGTTGGTTTGGTTGGTTAGGTTAGTTTGGTTAGGTTAGGTTAGTTTGGTTAGGTTAGGTTGGTTAGGTTTGGTTTGGTTAGGTTAGGTTAGGTTAGTTAGTTGGGTTGGGTTAGGTTGGTTTGGTTTGGTTTGGTTGGGTTTGGTTTGGTTGGGTTAGGTTTGGTTTGGTTAGGTTAGGTTAGTTTGGTTTGGTTTGGTTTGGTTAGTTTGGTTTGGTTAGTTTGGTTAGGTTGGTTAGGTTAGGTTAGGTTAGGTTAGTTAGGTTAGGTTAGGTTAGGTTAGGTTAGTTAGGTTAGGTTAGGTTAGGTTAGGTTAGTTAGGTTAGGTTAGGTTAGGTTAGGTTAGTTAGGTTAGGTTAGGTTAGGTTAGGTTAGTTAGGTTAGGTTAGGTTAGGTTAGGTTAGTTAGGTTAGGTTAGGTTAGGTTAGGTTAGTTTGGTTTGGTTAGTTAGTTATAAGGTTGGTTAGTTTGGTTTGGTTAGTTTGGTTAGGTTGGTTAGGTTAGGTTAGGTTAGGTTAGTTTGGTTTGGTTAGTTAGTTATAAGGTTGGTTAGTTTGGTTTGGTTAGTTTGGTTAGTTAGTTTGGTTAGTTGGGTTGGGTTAGTTATAAGGTTGGGTTTGGTTAGGTTAGGTTAGGTTAGGTTAGTTAGTTTGGTTAGTTTGGTTAGGTTAGGTTAGGTTTGGTTTGGTTAGGTTAGGTTAGGTTAGGTTAGGTTAGGTTAGGTTAGGTTAGGTTAGGTTAGGTTAGGTTAGGTTAGGTTAGGTTAGGTTAGGTTAGGTTAGGTTAGGTTAGGTTAGGTTAGGTTAGGTTAGGTTAGGTTAGGTTAGGTTAGGTTAGGTTAGGTTAGGTTAGGTTAGGTTAGGTTAGGTTAGGTTAGGTTAGGTTAGGTTAGGTTAGGTTAGGTTAGGTTAGGTTAGGTTAGGTTAGGTTAGGTTAGGTTAGGTTAGGTTAGGTTAGGTTAGGTTAGGTTAGGTTAGGTTAGGTTAGGTTAGGTTAGGTTAGGTTAGGTTAGGTTAGGTTAGGTTAGGTTAGGTTAGGTTAGGTTAGTTAGTTAGGTTAGGTTAGTTTGGTTTGGTAGTTAGGTTAGGTTAGGTTAGGTTAGGTTAGGTTAGGTTAGGTTTGGTTAGTTAGGTTAGGTTGGGTTGGGTTTGGTTAGGTTAGTTAGTTAGTTGGTTTGGTTGGGTTAGGTTGGGTTGGTTTGGTTAGTTAGATTAGTTTGGTTAGTTAGTTAGTTGGTTTGGTTTGGTTTGGTTTGGTTGGTTAGGTTTGGTTGGTTAGGTTAGGTTAGGTTAGGTTAGGTTAGGTTAGGTTGGTTTGGTTGGTTAGGTTAGGTTGGGTTAGGTTTGGGTTGGGTTAGGTTAGGTTAGGTTAGGTTAGGTTAGTTAGGTTGGGTTGGGTTAGGTTAGGTTGGGTTGGGTTGGGGTTAGGTTAGGTTAGGTTAGGTTAGGTTAGGTTAGGTTAGGTTAGGTTAGGTTAGGTTAGGTTAGGTTAGGTTAGGTTAGGTTAGGTTAGGTTAGGTTAGGTTAGGTTAGGTTAGGTTAGGTTAGGTTAGGTTAGGTTAGGTTAGGTTAGGTTAGGTTAGGTTAGGTTAGGTTAGGTTAGGTTAGGTTAGGTTAGGTTAGGTTAGGTTAGGTTAGGTTAGGTTAGGTTAGGTTAGGTTAGGTTAGGTTAGGTTAGGTTAGGTTAGGTTAGGTTAGGTTAGGTTAGGTTAGGTTAGGTTAGGTTAGGTTAGGTTAGGTTAGGTTAGGTTAGGTTAGGTTAGGTTAGGTTAGGTTAGGTTAGGTTAGGTTAGGTTAGGTTAGGTTAGGTTAGGTTAGGTTAGGTTAGGTTAGGTTAGGTTAGGTTAGGTTAGGTTAGGTTAGGTTAGGTTAGGTTAGGTTAGGTTAGGTTAGGTTAGGTTAGGTTAGGTTAGGTTAGGTTAGGTTAGGTTAGGTTAGGTTAGGTTAGGTTAGGTTAGGTTAGGTTAGGTTAGGTT
>NW_022639843.1:3079-3261 GCF_010583005.1 Odontomachus brunneus | reverse complement strand
TTGGGTTGGGTTGGGTTGGGTTTGGTTAGGTTAGGTTTGGTTAGTTTGGTTAGTTAGGTTAGGTTAGGTTAGGTTTGGTTGGGTTTGGTTAGGTTGGTTTGGTTTGGTTAGTTAGATAAGGTTGGGTTTGGTTAGGTTAGTTTGGTTTGGTTAGGTTAGGTTAGGTTAGGTTAGGTTAGGTT
>NW_022639843.1:0-152 GCF_010583005.1 Odontomachus brunneus | reverse complement strand
GGTTAGGTTAGGTTAGGTTAGGTTAGGTTAGGTTAGGTTAGGTTAGTTTGGTTAGGTTAGGTTAGGTTAGGTTAGTTAGGTTGGGTTGGGTTGGGTTAGGTTAGGTTGGGTTTGGTTAGTTAGGTTAGGTTAGTTAGGTTAGGTTAGGTTAG
>NW_022639842.1:79054-80585 GCF_010583005.1 Odontomachus brunneus | reverse complement strand
CAGAGATCAGGACCCCGTGGTTCGTCACTTCCACAGTATTTTAAGACTCTAAACCCTCTCTGCTGTGCGTATGTGTGTGTATGTGTGTGTGTCACAACAGAGATCAGAACCCCGTGGTTCGTCACTTCCACGGTATTTTAAGACTCCAAACCCTCTCTGCTGTGCGTATGTGTGTGTATGTGTGTGTGTCACAACAGAGATCAGGACCCCGTGGTTCGTCACTTCCACGGTATTTTAAGACTCCAGACCCTCTCTGCTGTGCGTATGTGTGTGTATGTGTGTGTGTCACAACAGAGATCAGGACCCCGTGGTTCGTCACTTCCACGGTATTTTAAGACTCCAGACCCTCTCTGCTGTGCGTATGTGTGTGTATGTGTGTGTGTATGTGTGCATGTGTCACAACAGAGATCAGGACCTCGTGGTTCGTCACTTCCACAGTATTTTAAGACTCCAAACCCTCTCTGCTGTACGTATGTGTGTGTGTATGTGTGTGTGTGTCAAAACAGAGATCAGGACCCCGTGGTTCGTCACTTCCACGGTATTTTAAGACTCCAGAACTTCTCTGCTGTGCGTATGTGTGTGTGTGTGTGCGTGTGTATTTAAAAGAAAATATATTCTTTGTAGATATTATTGCGTAACAGATGAGGAAGGGCCTGCACTATCCGCTGCATATAATTTTAAAGTATTCTTACTTTTTTTTGCAGGGATAGCATATAATATGCTTGTAGACATGAGAGCTAAATGTTGTTTATTAACTCTCATGTTTAAAGCTGTTTCCTCCCTCGTATTCAACGCAGACTTAAAAACGCAAGTGGCATTTATAGTTGCCGCGGAAAGCCTATTTCGTTTATTTGTTTTTAAATCTGTTAATAAGGAAAACATCCTTTCCGGATCGGCATTTGAGTTCGGAAGTGATCGAATAGCATTCAAAAGTGATGTCAAATTTGGGTACTTCGCGATATTATTTAACTCACGCTTTAGAATTGCTTTCCACATATCATCGAAATTTAATGTTGACAGATTTTGTTTCTCTTCGATCATTGTATAGTATCTCTAAAATTATTGTATAGTCTAAACCATTCTTCCTTTAAATTATTAATATCAAAACCACTTAGAATCTTCGCGATGAAAGAAACATCGTTAAAGGATCTGTCTCTGTCACTGTCAAGTAAAGCTACTTGCGGTTGAAAAACATGTAATTTATATAAAAATATATTATTAACAGGTAACCGTTTTCTAATTTCTTCGGCAGCAATAACGTAACATTGCAAACAGTTTTGTCGCATATTTGTTACAATATCTGCATGTCCTTCTTTGACTAATTTATGAAGATATTCCTCGCATTCTGATCCTAAATTAATGTCATTAATAGACTTGTGATTATTTTCTTCAGAAAATGTTACATTTATAAGTATGTCTTTTAATAATTCAGGTTTCAAAAAATTTTGGGTAATCTTTATAAGAAAATTAACCGATTTAGAGTGCAGTAAATGTATTCTTGTTTCTTGACTTTGGAAAAAAGCATTAAATG
>NW_022639842.1:75530-76130 GCF_010583005.1 Odontomachus brunneus | reverse complement strand
TCTGCTGCTTTTTTACGCTCATCGAACGACAAAAGAGATTCATCCATTTGCGTATTTAAACCTTCGTTCGATTTGTTTGCTTCTAAATCACTTTTTTCTAATTTCTCTCTATGCATGTTGGATTCTGCGTGTCGCTGTAAATGTGAAACATTCGCGGAAATTGCTCTATTGCACAGTGAACAAAATGCTAAAGTGTCATCATTTGGCATTTTGCGTAACCACGATTGAAAATGTTCCACATGTAGCCATTGTTGTCGAAAGCTTTGTTTTTTAGGTTTTGTATGGCTCGTTTCTTCCATATTATTTTTGGTATTTTCCATAGCATTTTCTTTAATGTTACGTTTGTGACATGCAGAATCCGCGTGCCTGGAAACATGCGATGAATCGCACGAAAAACTTTTATTACATATAGTGCAATAATACACTGTATTATCGGATACTACTTTTTGTATCCATAATTTGTAACGATTTTCGTTGAGCCAGGCCTCAACGAATTTTCGCTTCGGTAATTTCGTATTCTCGCATGTTTCCATATCGACAGAATACAGTAAAATATAGATAGATAGAAAACGAGAATGGAAAAAGATGTGCAAGAAAGAA
>NW_022639842.1:72633-75129 GCF_010583005.1 Odontomachus brunneus | reverse complement strand
AACAACTTCGTGGTTCGGCAATTTCACGAGATTTAAAGACGTAACCCGCCCTTCCCTCTTTATCTGTGTAAATTATAATTTGAAAAATTTATAAATATATGTTTTATCTTTTCGAAATTTATCTTTGTACCTTTTCGAATATGTCCATATTATTGTTATCGCAACATTACATTCCATTTGGTTGTTATCTTTAATGCTTTAATTAATATAATGCAAATATTTACAACACGAATAATGATATATTACAATACTATAATAAAATAGAAAATGCTTTTTTACTATCTTTTATATTCTGTTACACTTTTTTTATATTCCGTTGCACAGTGATAAGAAAAGTGTGGAAGGTCTTTTTAAATAAATATTTTTGTAAACTTATCCAAGAATTATTACAGTAGAGTATGATTTCAGTTTACCAAAGTTGAATAAATAAATTTTTCTCTTTAATTAAATTAAAAATTAACAAAGCAAACTAAACAAGTTACCGTTAAAAATAAATTATGATATATGTTTCGAACGGCCTGAGGTCTAGAGCGGCTGGTTCGTCATATGCCGTCGAACGTTCGTCGACTGCTATCTTAAGTTGCGCGAGTATGTCGTGCTCTCCTATTCAGGAGCCTCGAAAGATGGTGAGAGAAAAGTGCGAGAGCGCTCTTGTGTATGAGCGCACTGCGTGGCTCAGTATAAAGCCCGCGTGGGGTTGCCCGGCGCCTCCGCGCTGGGAATGAATCTCCCTTTCGGAGGATGATAGTCACTCAGAATATGAAGACACTAGTTCGTCTTCTTTGGTGAGTGTCGGAACCGGTCCGAATGAGATTCAGCTCTGTTTGGCGAGGGAGCAACAGAGGCTGAATCCGAGATGATAGCCAGACGAGCTGAACTCGCCCTTATCAGTCGCGCACGCGGCAACTGCGATGTCCTGTAGTGATAGCCTACACGCACGCGCAACGCTGAATCGCGGACGCGGCCGAGTCGAAGCCTGACGGCGACGTGCAGGTAACTGTAAACGTGCGTTGATAATGCCGTGTGCGTGACGAATGCTAAGTCTCGTCGAGGCGAGAAGCGAAGAGTCCTCGCATATAGTGTCGTGGATGCAACGACGTAGAAGTCTTGAGTAGACTTAGGCCAGCGATCAGGTGTTGCAAGAGCGCTGTGTCTCTTGCAGGGAAGTAAGAGCGAGTATGCCTCGCGGGAAGGCTGCCGCCCTGGCAGCGAAGCAATAGCGAGCTTGGCTCGCGTGAGCTGCGTCCCTGACAGCGACTAAGTCCGGTGCGGATGTGAAGGCGAGCTTGGCTCGCGTGTATAGGCTGCGCCTCTGGCAGCGACTAAATCCTAGGCGGACGTAAATGCGAGCGTGGCTCGCGTGTATATGCTGCGTTCCTGGCAGCGAAGCAATAGCAAGCGTGGCTCGCGAGAGAGCTGCGGCCCTGGCCGCAGAGTTCTTGATTACAACGACGACTCGCGCGGAGTCGTGAGCTCAATCGTACTAGGTTCTGTTGGCGCTAATACCCGATGTTCAATACGGGAAATGTCGCGAAGCGAGACGTCCACCGCGGTGGAGGCGTCCAGGTAATCCGAAGTGATCGCGCGAAGCCTTCTCTCAATCCTCGATCGTATTGAGAAGGTGGAGATCTGTGGAGTTACCATACACTTCGTACCACAGATGCCAATGTGTCCTCGGACACTCTAAAGGCAATAGCCCAACGTGCAGGCGCACTCTAAAGGGCTGCGAAAAGTTGTGTAGAATGGCCGGAATCTAAACACAAGTGCCAACGTGTCTACGACACTCTAAAGGCAATGAAGATCGATGCAGATATGCAAGTATACCTCTGGTGAGGCAAGTGCCCAACGTGCTTGCGCACTCAAAAGGGCGATTGGAAGCTAGCTAGAGCGTAAAAGAATACCTGATGTGCAGTCAAAGCTGGCAACAGGCAAAAGGCATAAAAGCCTTGAGGGGTCTGGCGCGGCGTCTTATATAGGCGCCTAAGCGAGAATTAACCGCGAGAAGCGGCTCCGGCCGACGCGCTCGCCGCGTCGCGGCGACGGCGCGCACTGGCGGCGGGAGGCCGACGACCGCGAGTTGAGCGGCGCCTAGGGCTCGGCCGCCCGCCGTACCCGTACCTCATGGACACCCAACGGCCGTCCGGAACAATATATGATATTAATATATATGTTTATATGTACGAGGGTGGTCTGAAAAGTTTCCGACCTCAACGTGAAGATAGCAGCACTTGTAAATAAAAGCTAGTGAATTTCGTTGTTCATCTGTTGACAGTTACTCACCGAAGTTTCAGCCATTTTGGACTCGCAGTTGTTATGTAACAGTCGTTTGAGTAAGTTGATGTGAGTGTTTTTGTGAAAATGGACAAAATCGAGTATCGAGCTGTCATTAAATATTTGTTTTTGAAAGGCAATACGCCTACGCAAATCAAAGATGAGTTGGATTCTGTGTATGGGGACTCTGCACCATCATTTACGACAGTGAAATTTTGGGCCGCT
>NW_022639842.1:64916-71247 GCF_010583005.1 Odontomachus brunneus | reverse complement strand
AACCGCGCAGACCTTGCTGCGCTGCAGGCTTTGTGTGGTTTTTGCTGCAAATTTGGCACCAATTGCCCGACAGCAAGATCTGTCGCCAAAACCGTAACCTAATGTAGACACAGATGGCTATGGTTTTGCTGTGGATTTTTTATCAAATTTGCTGCCAATCTGCGCGCAATCTGCGCTCAATTTGCTTACTGGGTAATAAATGACACTTATGTAAAGTTATGTGAAAAGATATTATTTTCTAAAATAATCTATACAACAGTTGTAATAGATAACAGAGGACATTTGACAATGCTAAACTTCTATGTGCGCGGATGAAGAAAATTAAATTCAAGAGAAAAATCTTTTATTATTTTCAATTTTCGCAATAATTATTGTGCAATTCAAATTATTAACGAATAAATTTGTTGGAAAGTATAGGACGAACTATATGGATAGATATATTTATTAACATCGGCTTGGATCTGATCATTAATAATCTATATTAATGATCTATGAAAAGCGGATGCATTTATCTTTTTATTATTCTTAATATTTTGATGTTTAATATTTAACACATTTGTATGTAATTTAAATATTTGTATAATTAATAGGTGCGAGAAGGAAGTGCGCGCACGGCGAGAAACGACAAACAGCATAAGCATAAGTTTCACGCCGGCCGTCTGCTCTCTCTTTTCCGAGCATGCATCTGCTGCCTCTTTCTTCCCCGAACGATAGCTATAGTGTACGCGACCGACATATATTATAGCTCGGTCGAAGCGCGTACACGGCAAGCAGCCGTATACGCGTATCCCCTCCTGCGCGCCGCTGTCGAGCCGCCGCTCACGGACTCGGTCGCTCGCTGTGTGCGTGGCCTACGTCATGCTGTAAGCGGAGTAAAACTGTGCACACTGGTTTCGGGCCGGCCGTGCGAGTACCGAGGGCAAGGCGGAGGCCCAGGTGGGACCCCGAGACTACGACGACAACGTCGGGTAGCCGCAGAACCAGCGTCCATCCCCAGGTTCAGAGTGAGGAGCGAGCCTCGAACTATTGTAAGACCAGTCACTCGCTTTAAGATATCGTGTCGCCCTGTATAGTTGTCGTAATTGTACCGTCCCTCGCGAGGAGTGGGCCGCGGGAACTTCCCCGCCGTTCGCGAAGTATAACTCATTACGTTTCGTTGAGAACGCCGTCCGAGGTGAGATATCGTTTCGTTACCGAGTTGACGGGGAAAAAGGTATAATTTCGTGGTTATTGGAACGAGAGTGTCCCGATATAATAAAGTCCACTATTATCACGACTACAGCCACCCGCGTCTTTCTTTCCTTTTCTCGATTGAAGTCTGTTCGCTCTTTCCACTCCCACGCCCATCTCCGACTCAAATTAAAATTGAGCTACCGGTCCCGTGACGTTCCCGCACTATCGGCAGTAGCCTCTGTTATCCTATCTGGTGAAGATTTATTGAGGAGGTGCAGCCTTACCGCATCTGGCGCCCAACTTTGAGAGTGAGGATCCGAGGCGCAATCCGGGGACCGCGGTAATTTGCCGACGAAGCGGACAGCCGACTGTCCGCTACTATCGATAATAAAAGTCGTCGCAACATATATTAAAAAGATAACCGTCGTGAATAACTTTGAGAAGGTTTTAGTCGTTACAATCATTGTTTATGAAAAATTTGTTAGCAAAAGAATCTAACTTTTTTTTATCTAGTTATAGCTAATCTAAATCTCCTCGTTATTTGTCGTTGATTCCTGATTTTTTATATAATTTGTGTAATTCAAAGACAAAAAATTTAATAAAATGGAGATGTTTAAGATAGCGGCAGTAAAGTACAAAGTTACATTCTTTTGTTAACAACTGTTTAATAAACAATCATCTATGACTAAAACTGTCAGTTACGGAGAAGTTATCAGTTATCTGTATAATATATATTAAGATTAAACTGATAGCAGTGGGTCTTCTAATAAAAAGGTTTACTTTAAGTATTAGCATACTTGCGGTACATGGTGGAAATTCTGCGAAATCATGTCCAAGAAAGTTTTCTGGATGCCGATTATCTCTCCAGTGATGTTGTCCAACGTTGTAGTATCTGTAGCCTTCCGTTTCTTCAATTTCTTCATGATCCTGTTCTTTTTATTAATAATTTTTTGATAACGCCTGATTTTGCTCCGAAGTTGGCGAATATTTCCTGTTCGACTTACTATAATGACAGGTTGTTGCGTGTCGGTACAATTTTTAGGCTCAAATAAAGAATTGTTGTTTACATTTTCTGAAATATGCAATGCTGCGATAGCACCAATATCAGCAGAACTGGCACTGGCATTATGTGCAGCAGTGTTAGCATTTGGTAGATGTATTGTAAGCATTGCGTCATCTACAAGACGTCGCCTCAGCTCACAAGACATTACCATTTCTTCACAAAAATGTAAACCACAAATTTGGCCTTTACTTCCTTCGGTGCATCTGTAACATATAAAAATTTATTATTGTATTAACCCTTTGGGGACGGAGCCGCTCGACGGGCTATAGGAAGATAAGACTTCATCGCTAATGGCCCCTAATGTCTTTGAATGAAAACGTGACTCTTTTACTATACCTATGCGTATCTTATCGCTCAGAACGACAGACGTCGCGAGCCTTGCAGCTACGAACTAATTTGGGCGGCTATATGCCGACACGCGTCCGGAACGGTAAAACGGCTTAGGCGGCTATATGCCGACACTCGTCCCCAAAGGGTTAAACTTAAAAGCTCTGTACCCAGATAGCCAAACCTTGCGAACAGATTTTGCGCATAGTCTGTTAACAGAGTCCGTTAACAAGGACAGAAAGGCAACAGGTCGCATGCAGTATCTGTTTATCAGATTGTGACAGCAGATTGAAGACAGCTCGCAGTCTGCTGACAGACTCTAACGGCAGCAGGATCTGCGCGCATTCTGCTACCAATCTGCCGTCAGAGCCTGTTCAGCAGACTCTGTCGACAATCTAAGCAGATGTCTATACTATACTATACTAGTAGATCTGTCGGCATATTCTGCTCGAATCTGTCACCAATCTGATGTCAGTCTGCGTACAGATTGTTTACTGGATAGATACATACATAAAAACCCAGCAACATATATTGGCTATATGCTTCTGGAGTTTTATTTACATATCTACTGAGAACTTTTAATACTATTAGAATCCACGCAATATTGGAAATTAATTAACTTCTTTGTAACTTACCAATCATATGGCTTAAACCAATTGCATTTAGCCAGACTTCAGCTTTATGTCCTACTGTAGGCAGCGTATGGGAAGGAATATTGGCCGAGGATGTGCATCCTAAGACGCAGTATCTTCGCACCATGTTTCCTGAAAAATTTGAAAAAACTTTAAGTACACGAAATTATTTCTTTCAATGTATATATATTTATATGCATGCAAATTAATGTTGATATATAACTACTTTTATACTCTTATACTTGACTTATATTTAACTATTGTTATTATTAAAATACTATTATTATTAAAATACTATATTAAATATACTATTAAATACTATATTACTATATATTAATATTAAAATATAAATAATATATAATTTTATATTTTCCTTTGTGCCTTAGGATCACTTAGGATTGTCACTCGGAGTCACTCGGAGTCACTTCTTTCGTCTATACACCACTTTACAGGTTATTCATGTACTGTATTTTCGCGGTTACCCTCACTCCGCGTCACGTGACGTATTTTAGTTCGGCTAGCACGACATAGCATAGATGGCGATATTAATATTTTGTCCCCCTCATTTCGATAGGAGTTTGCACTCCCTGGGTCGCGCGAAGCCTTCTCTCAATCCTCGTACTGAGAAGGTGGAGATCCGTGGAGTTACCTAAATATTCGTACCAACAAATGCCAACGTGTCTCAGACACTCTAAAGGCAGTGAAGATCAATGCAGAGATGCAAAAGAATACCTCGCCTGAGGCAAAGGCCCAACGTGCATACGCACTCAAGAAGGCCAGCTAGGTAGAGTTTAAAAGAATACCTCAACGAGGCAATGACCAGATGTGCTACCGCAGTCAAAAGGCCTCGAGTGGTCTCGTGCGGCGCCTAAGCGAGATTTGACCGTGAGTAATGGCTCCGGTTGACGCCGTCGCCGCGTCGCGGTGACGGTGCGCACTGGCGGCGGGAGGCCGGCGACTGCGAGTCGAGCGGCGCCTGGGGCCCGGCCGCCCGCCGTACACGCTCCGTGAGGACGTAAACGTTCCGTCTGGAACAATCTCAATGCATTTAAAACATAATCTTCAGGAAGAGGTTGACTAGAAACTAAAAAGGAAGAGTTCTCAGGTGCGATTTTTTCAAAAGCGGCAGTCGCTGAACTCGGGATTAGGCTGTCACATGACCTAGGAGAGAGACATCTTCGATTCTTGAATGCTTTCAATGTTCTCCACATAGAAGTACTAGTTATACGAGGATTTATATTACTACAAGAGATTATCTTGAAATTATTGACCTTGTGATTAAATAATTATTTTTTAACTTTGGCAGCAGTTAAACGATAATGCGACAGATTAGAGAGTGATGGATGAGAAATAAACAAACGATATGCTTCTTTTCTTTCCCTCACCATGATTGTGACCACTACAGGGCAGGCGACACCTTCAACCGATGAGCTCCTATATTAATTTTGGCACCATTTTTAATCAACCCATCTTTAAGAAGCGAGACAAACTCCTCATAGCAGTCCAGAGCATTTCTCTGCACAATCGAGAATCAACAATAATGCTTCTAGAGACAATCTAAAAACTGTCCAGTTCAATTCTGAAAGAATCAGAGAAGGCCTAGAATAGATTGGTAAAGTAGAAATAGAATGGATAATTCCATTAATGAGAAAATGATCACTGGCATAATTATCCTTCTCCACTACACTAAAGGAAGATAAAGCTATGGAGGAGGATACAAATAAGTAATCAAGAACTGATTTGGATGATCCATCTGTAGAGGACCACGTAGGAGTGCCATCACCAATGTTTATAAAATTTGATAAATATAGAGCAGACTCTAATTTTCTGCATTCCTCATTATAAGAAGTAGGGCAGCTCCCTTTGAGAGTCCGTAGATAGGGACAGTTAGTGTGAAGCCCGACACCCATAGGGTGCCGCGCTTTGCTTCCTCAGCCATGAAGGCTATACGCTACTTACTACCATCTACTTCTACCGTTTGTAAACCACTGGCAGGGGGAGGGCGATGGAAAAATCCAGCTGCGCCTGCGGGACGTGTTCGCAGGTTTAGTCGTGGCGCGCGCGCCGCCTGACCGTTGTCGCTGCAGCGCACGCCCCACGCCCACGGGGACCACGGGGAGGCCCGCTCACTAGCGTCACGCCCAGACACACGCCCTGATCCTATTGGATAGGAGGGAAAGGGAAGAGGAATTGGTATTGGGTTTAGGTAATGGAAGTCGGAACATGAAAGAAAAAAACTTATTTATTAAATGTTCCCTACATCAGGGATCCGGGTCCACAGTGGTCTCGCGAAGGTTGCGAGGCCGTTTACCCATGCCCGGGAACTTCGATAACCCCCGGGTAGGCCGCTGTGAAATATAATATGGACCTTTCAACAAAAGGGTTTGCCGACAGAAGGCCTCGAAGACAGAGTATGCCCTCTGGAGTCGACACGAAGTAGTGTGCTGCCTTCGGCCACCTCAAACTCGCAGCCGGAATCAAATCCCAAAGAGCCTCTCTCTGCGGCTCGAATTCGGTACAATGCAGGAGATGATGCTCGGCAGTATCACTTCCCTTTCCACACACACACATCCCACCTTCCACAAGGCCCAAGGACGCAAGGCGTGCCTGGAGCCTGCAGTGTCCAGTGATCATCTGTGTCACGTAGTTGTCGGGGCGGACATCGCATCAATCCTGCTTTTAACATCCTCGAAAAAGGCGTACGTTGTGCGGCCTCTTCTCGAAGAAGACCATCGAGCCTGCCACATCTTATACGCCTCGCTGCTGATTAGATCCTGCGTCTCTTTAACTTTTACGGTGAATGGGACGGTCGAGTCTCCAGCGTGGCATCCATCTCTTTTCTAGCCTTGAACCGCACCGAATATTCTTCGAGAAGAATGTCGACGGGGACCGCGCCAGCAACCGCACAGAGCGACTCAATCGATGCCGTGCAATACGCAGCGGTCGTCGAGATAAGTGCTCGGCGCTTCAGGGTCCTGAGGACCTTCAGGTCACCCCCCGCGCACAGGTCGGCCCACCCGGCAGCGGCGTAAGCCACCGTCCGCGCGCACACGCCCCGGTAAATCGCGGAGAGCGCACCGAAGCGCAATCCCCACCGACATCCCGCCATCCTAGCTAATTTACTAAAGAGCGACCC
>NW_022639842.1:64542-64906 GCF_010583005.1 Odontomachus brunneus | reverse complement strand
AGCGCGCCAGCAACCACGCAGAGCGACTCCGTCGACGCCGTGCGGTACGCAGCGGTCGTCGAGATGAGCGCTCGGCGCTGCAGGGTCCTGAGAACCTTCAGGTCAGCCCCCGCGCACAGGTCGGCCCACCCGGCAGCGGCGTAAGCCACCGTCGGCGCGAACACGCCCCGGTAGATCGCGGAGAGCGCACTGAAGCGCAATCCCCACCGACATCCCGCCATCCTAGCTAATTTACTAAAGAGCGACCCGACCTTGTCGCTCAAGTATCTACAATGGGAGGATACTCCCATGTCCCTGTCAAAATGGATGCCAAAATACCTAACTGTTTTCTTAAACGCGATCTTTTCATTTTCTAAACAAATGT
>NW_022639842.1:64094-64532 GCF_010583005.1 Odontomachus brunneus | reverse complement strand
CGCACTGAAGCGCAATCCCCACCGACATCCCGCCATCCTAGCTAATTTACTAAAGAGCGACCCGACCTTGTCGCTCAAGTATCTACAATGGGAGGATACTCCCATGTCCCTGTCAAAATGGATGCCTAGGTACCTAACTGTTTTCTTAAACGCGATCTTTTCATTTCCTAAACGAATGGTCGGTGGTCTTGCCGCGAGATTTGTCTTCTTGGCCCAGTGGGCTTTACGTTTCCGGTCCGGACGCGCTCCTCCCCGTCTACCGATGGGGGCCCTCCTGATCGGTTCGCTCCTGAGTACGATTGCCTCAGTCTTGCGCGATGAGATCTGGAGTTTGGCCCCCTCGCACCAATTCCTAACTAAATTTACTACACGTTGCACTCTTTCTTCTAATTCTTTCCGCGAGTAGCCTTCGACCGTGACCAAAAGGTCGTCGGCGTA
>NW_022639842.1:63078-63621 GCF_010583005.1 Odontomachus brunneus | reverse complement strand
GTTGCCCTCTTTCTTCTAATTCTTTCCGCGAGTCGCCTTCGACCGTGACCAAAAGGTCGTCGGCGTACGCGATAAACGACCTACCTATTTCCCTCTCTAGTTCGCGGAGAAGCCCGTCGAACATAGCTGTCCAACACCCTGGACCTAAAACAGAACCTTGAGGGCAACCTCTACTCGCGTCCTTGGAGACTCGAATGTCTCCAAAGGACACGCTGACCTTCCTATCGC
Source organism: Odontomachus brunneus (assembly GCF_010583005.1). NCBI lineage: Eukaryota > Metazoa > Arthropoda > Insecta > Hymenoptera > Formicidae > Odontomachus > Odontomachus brunneus. The sequence continues at coordinate 63,393 of NW_022639842.1, read as the reverse complement.
TAAAATAACTTCGGAAAACCTGGAAGATATTTCGAAGGCAGCCTAGCCTCTTCCAGGTCTCCAGGACTAGAGGCCACCAGACATTGTCGAAGGCGCCGGCTATGTCGAAGAGCAGCGCATAGACGTATCTCCGCTCGGAGGCGGAGACCATCCGACGCAGCTCAACGATCGCGTCCTCCGTCGACCTTCCGGCCATGAAGCCGAACTGCCGATCGGAGAGTCTCCCCGGCGCCATCGACGTCCGGTCGAGTCGCTTCTTGAGAAGCTTCTCGAAGAATTTCCCTACGACGGAGAGAAGACAGATGGGTCTGTAAA
>NW_022639842.1:58278-63068 GCF_010583005.1 Odontomachus brunneus | reverse complement strand
GACCATCCGACGCAGCTCAACGATCGCGTCCTCCGTCGACCTTCCGGCCATGAAGCCGAACTGCCGATCGGAGAGTCTCCCCGGCGCCATCGACGTCCGATCGAGTCGCTTCTTCAGAAGCTTCTCGAAGAATTTCCCTACAACGGAGAGGAGACAGATGGGTCTGTAAGATTTAGGGTCCTTCGCGTCCTTGCCCTCGCCCTTCAGGAAGATTCTAAGTGAGCCCTCCTTCCAGATCGAGGGAAAGACGCCCCATTGAAGGCACCCGTTGAAAAGCCTAACAAACTGACTGGGGATTACCTTAATGGCGGCCTTTAGCGCTGCAACCTCAACGAGGTCCAGGCCAGGCGCCTTCCTGACTTTCAGGGTTTTCGCGACGGCGACGATTTCTGCCTCCGTGAAGAGCGGGGCATCGTCTCCGTCGGGCGCGTTGAACGCGCTTCCCCTGATTTCACGCTGCATCGGCGTGTCGTCATTCTCCCGGTCGTCAGGGACGTGCACCTCCAGCAGGTGCCTGGCGATCTCCTCTATGGTGCTGGTCGAGGAGCCATCATCGCGGCGGAGGCTGCTGAGCACTTCGTCCACTCGGAGCTTCCGGGCCTCGCGTTTGTACACGAATCCCCATGGCTCCGAGTTTCCCACCTCCGTCACGAATCTCCGCCAGCTGTCGCGCTTCGCCTTCCGCACCTCCCTCGTGTACCTCCTCAGCGAAAAGAGGTAGGCACTTCGGCCGGAGGCACGGAGCGGCTTAGCGTTTTCCCGCTGGAAGGCACGCCGCGCCCTATAGACGTCCTTCTTCAGGATCGTCAACTGTCTTGTCCACCACGGGTTGGACTTTCTAAAACGCCTCTTCCTGGGCATTGCCCGTTCCGAGGCTTCGACCAAAACTTGAGAAATGGACTTCGCGAAGCCCTCCACCCCCCCAGCGGACTCCAAACTGAGGACCTCGAGTCTCGACGCCGAAAGGTCGGTGAGGCTATCGGCGTACTTCTCCCAGTCGGCACGACTCGCGTCAAACCGAGAGCTGGAGGTAGGCCGGTCATTGTCTCTGACTCTCGGCACCCTCAGACGGATGTTCAGGGCACTGTGGTCGCTCGTCTTCCAGTCGCACCTGACCTTTCACTCGCCGAAGAATTGGCTCATGGCCGGAGTCGCCAGGGTGACGTCAATATGTGACGATCCCCATGACGTCCAGTAAGTCGGCGAATGTCCGGGAGAGTTGAGGATCTTTCATCCGCAAGCGCAGATAAATTCCTCGAGCTTCGCGCCCCTATCGTTCACCATGCGGTCACCCCACATTGGGGATCGCGCATTGGCGTCCATTCGTACTAACAATCTCTTTCCCCTGAGCGAATGAAACACCGCCTCGAGGTGCCTGAGGTGCCCCTCAATCTCGTCGCTGTACTGGAAGTAGCACGATGCGACGTAGAAAGAGAAGCCGGGCGCCCGCACTTCCGCGCACGCACAGTGCGCGGTGCTGAGCTGCGAGATCTCCATGATATGGAACGAGGGGTTTGAAACTGCCACTGCAGCCCACGGACGTTCCGAGCGTGCAGCGGCCACCCTCGTTCCCTGCCCTAAACCGAGAATGGCGAAGCTCGAGCCTTGCTTCCGGACGTGCATTTCCTGCAAGAGCAGGACGTCCAGTCGCTTCTCGGCTACGAGCTGACGGACTTCGCCACTAACCACAGCTGAACGCCTCATGTTCAGCTGCATAACCCTAATTCCCGTGGATCCTAGCGATGGAATGGAATCACCTGAAACTATTGGACGGGTGTTTTCGAGCGAGCGATCACAATTCGCGAGCGCGGACGCGGGCGCGGACGCGGACGCGGACGAGAACCCTACACCAACTCTTACTGTATTTTGCCTCACTCGACGCGGCGTGGGCATTTCGTCGCACCTAACCAGCCTAATCGAGACAGCACGAAGGCAGCGACCTAGAGGCGAAGCTCCAACGGCGGTAACCCTAGCCACCGGCGCGCCCGCTGCAGACGCGCCGGCTTGGTGGTCATCCCGTGGCCCATTACTCAATGACGACCTGAGGGGGCCTGGGACCACAACCCCCCCATGCCGGCGCGACGTTACCGACCCGCCGCAGGTAACGATTTTTGTTGACAAGCCAATATTGAATTGAATAATTGGGGGGTATGTCGGGACCCCCCAACCCGCCGGCCTTTCAAGCATGCTGCCTCATGAGAGGCGAGAAGAGGAAGAAGGACAAGAAGAAGTAAAGAAAGAAAAAGAAAATGAAAAGAAATGTGTCACAGTGGGGGATGGTCAGAGCCATGCCTACACCGCACTGCTCCCCTGCGGACCTGAAAATAAATATACCCCAGGTTCCGTCAACCGTGCCGCGGGAAGCGGAGGGGCGCAGGGCCCAGTAGGTTGCTGCCCCTGCCTTCCCTCCCTGCATCAAGGATGCAGCAAGGGAAAGCGGAATGCGATAGGTTGCCAAAGGTGGGGAAAAAAGGAAGGCGTTTGGAGAGTTTAGGTTAGCGCCGCTAGCGGCATGGCGGTCCCGCCCAGGTTCGACGGTCGCGGCGCCGAGCCAGTTATGTGCTCGCGGCAAGCTGTGTTTCCTGCTATACCTGAAAGAGAAATACCCCCGGTTCCGTCACCCCTTTCGCCGAAGCGGAGGGCCGAGGGGCCCGGAAGGTAGTCAAGACAGCCCATGTCCCCCCTCCCTGCATCGGAGATGCAGCAAGGGGGGCGGAAGGCTATGGGCTGCCAAGGGTAGGGGAAGAGGAGGAAATGGAGGATTTGGGTGTTTCGCCGCTAGCGCCATGACGGTCCCGCCCAGGTTCGACGGCGGCAGCGCCGAGCCAATTATGTGCTCGCAGCAATGCTGTGTTTTATACTGCACCTGAAAGAGAAAAATACCCCCGGTTCCGTCGCCCCTTCCGCCAAAGCGGAGGAACGCAGGCCCCGGTAGGTTGTTACGGCAGCCCATGCCCCCCTCCCTGCATCAAGGATGCAGCGAGGCGGGGCGAAGGGCCACCTAGGTTTGGGGAAAAGGAAAAGGGAAGTAGGTGGTGTGGGTTCTATGCCGCTAGCGCCATGACGGTCCCGTCCAGGGCCGACGGCCGCGACGCCGAGCCAATTATGTGCTCGCGGCAATGCTGTGTAGATCTCCTGCACCTGAAAATAAGGGAGTCCCCGGTTCCGTCGACCCTGCCGCCGAAGCGGAGGGACGCAGGACCCAGTAGGCTGCGAGGCAGCCCCTGTCTCCTCCCCTACATCATCGATGCGGCAGGGGGAGACGGAGGGTGATGGACTTCTCAAATGAGGGATACCTCTCCGCGAGGTGTAGGGAAGGAAGAAAGAGGGGGAAGGGTAGCGACGCGGCTGGTTGGCACCTTTTTCGGTCCCAGTACTTTGCCCAACTAGGCTGTCTGCACGGTTTCGTACCGCTCGAGCCGCTCAGGTACCGGTCCTACCAAGGCGTCGCCCTGTCCCGCTCCCGCTGGTGAGAGAAGGAAGTGGCACGGCCGGGAGGCACTCCTACTCGCCCCAGTGCTCGGACAGTGTGGACTGTCTCTGCGGATTTCATACCGCTCAGGTCCTCCGGACACCAGGGTTCGCGGGAAGCGCCACCGTTCCCGTTACCGCTGGGAAAAGCCCGTCCTTTCTTGGCCCCACGTCTCACCATGGACTGGGCACGTGGGCGGAGGGAAGAGTCCGCCCTTTGGGGCGCACGGACAGCCAGGGCCCTGTCGGCCGTCTGGACGTGGCGGCGTCCAGACGCTGCCCGACTCTCACCATGAGGAGGTGGGGTTGGCTAATGGGAGCAGCGGGGGATGCTCGAGGCATGCCTAGACCGCGCCACTCCCTTTGAGAGTCCGTAGGTAGGGACAGAATGGAATCTCGTTATTCCATTCATGCGCGTCATTAATTAGATGACGAGGCATTTATTGACTACGTACTTCAATGCCGTATGGCGCGACTTACCGTTTAGTGACTCTGCGTTAACAGCAGGTCCTGGCCGGACACTCCTGCAGGTTAAATTTTTTTTTGGGGGGGGGAGGCACCCATATGTGCAACAGGAGACCTTAACAAGTAAGAGATTCCCATTCAGTTTAACTTTCGTTCTGCCCTATATTTACTTCTAGCACTGTTTTCAGTGACCCCCCGCAGAAGGGAATCCAGTCTGACTGACCTACCAGGGATTCCTGCGTACAGGTCTTGGGAAAAAAAAAGAAAAAAAAATTACGAGCAAATTCCTTAGGCTTGAGGAAATGGATTTTGGCCAGCATTGTTTTGCAGTTACCGCGAGGAACCACGTGGAAGTATCCGCTTGTGCGATTTGGAAACACAGCTCTGCCGTCGTAGCGTTGATTAGTGGTACGACTCGCACCACTGTTACTACGACAATAGGGCCGTCAAAGTTTAAAAAATTGGAATTGTAGGTGGTTCTCGAATAAATAAATATATACATAATAACTTAACTGACAAAGTCCCAGTCTGTTTGATAAAACAAAGTACCAGTGGGCTTCGTTGCCAAGAGTTTTATTGCACAGACGCATTTCCGATGTTGTGCAGAGGTGCATTGTAATCCACAAACATGTGGAACATTTCAATTGAGCTCCGCAAAGGGATTAATAATATCGTTCGCAAGGAGCCTCTTCTAAGTGTAGCTCTTGGAGACATAAATCAAAAAGTAGGAAAAAAGGCAATCCGAGTTTAAGCACAGGACTAATAGTGCTATATACCATATGGGTAAAAAAAAATCTTCCTTGTGTTAGGAAATCGTGTAATATTTATTGAACATAAATAATCAATAAAAAAAA
>NW_022639842.1:57878-58108 GCF_010583005.1 Odontomachus brunneus | reverse complement strand
CAGGGGAAAATGCATTACGCATCCCCCGGAGAAACCCGGGGAGGTCTCCGGGGGTATGTGGGACTCCCCTCCCCCTCTCTACAGGAGAGGAGGAGGTATACCCACTAAAAACCCCTGAGTGTGTCCTTCACCGCGCGAGTTGGGCGACCCCCTGGCATCACCTTTCGGCATTCTTCGGGGGGCCGCCCTGCGCTAGCGCAGATGCGCTCCATACGCGGTGAGGGGAGAAC
>NW_022639842.1:57526-57868 GCF_010583005.1 Odontomachus brunneus | reverse complement strand
AGTTGAAGGCGTTCGTTATATCTAACGAGATCGCCACCACCACCCTCCCCTTCTCCATCTCGGCCTCCGCGAAGGACCGCACACGGAGGATTGCGTCCACCGTGGAGCGGCCGACGCGGAAGCCGTATTGTGTGTCGCTCAAGTCCGGACCCTCCAGAGAGAGGTGCCGGACGAGGCGGGCCACCACGATTCTTTCAAAGAATTTGCCCACCTCGTCCAATAGGCAAATAGGCCTATACGCGGAAGGGGTGTCCAGGGGCCGGCCCACTTTGGGAATGAGGACCAGCCCCGCCCTTTTCCACCGACTGGGGAAAACACCCGTCCTGAGGCGCCCGTGAAAAG
>NW_022639842.1:57219-57516 GCF_010583005.1 Odontomachus brunneus | reverse complement strand
TCCTTGTGTTAGGAAATCGTGTAATATTTATTGAACATAAATAATCAATAAAAAAAAACAAACAATACGTTTCGGCTCAACCATAAACTCTCTTCAGTGATAATAAAACTCAAGGTTTACGACACGAACCCATTATAATTAGTAAATGGCCGGGAAGATGAGGACCCTTTTTGCTGGGGAGAAGGAGGTGCGTATCGCGCTACCGGCAAAGAGGGTCATGCTTCGGGTCCGCGACTTGGACGACGCGGTGACGGCGGAAGATGTCGTCACTTTTTTTTTTTTTTTTTTTTTTTTTTT
>NW_022639842.1:56649-56841 GCF_010583005.1 Odontomachus brunneus | reverse complement strand
CTCTATCACCCATTGAGGGGCGGGTGAAGGGACGCCCCAGGACGCGCCTCCGAGATCGGAGGGCGCGATCCGAGTGTCCCCGCCCGACCCTCCGTGGGTGGGTGGACTCCACTCCCATTTCCGGAATTGATCCGGAGTAACTCCTCAGGACCGCGGGCGGCCAGAAAGATTGGAAGGGGAGAAGTCCTCCCC
>NW_022639842.1:54679-56521 GCF_010583005.1 Odontomachus brunneus | reverse complement strand
GTGGACCGTGTTGGCATACAGCCGTCTCACCAAAGTCCGTGGACCACCGAAGTTGGGCAGGAGACAGGCCAGCGCGCCCGCCATCCTGCCCAGCTTGGGGCTAAGTCGCTCAAAGTGCTCGACGAAGCCCCAAGTCCCATCCAAGGTGAGGCCCAAGTATTTTAACGCGGACCCCACCTCCACGCGCGTGTTTTCCACCATAATGCTGGCCCGAGGCGGAGACCCCTCGGCCGGGGCGTGCATGAACATCGCCTCGGTCTTATGAGGGGCCACCCTCAGGCCCAGCGCCCTGATAGAGCGTACGGCGCACTCGACGGCCACGTTGGCGACGGCCGTCGCTTCCCCCCAGTCGGTGCCCCCGGACAGCACTAGCGTGTCGTCCGCATAGCAGACGACTGTGCTGCCCAGGGGAAGGGCTGTCCTAAGGACGCGGTCATATGCGAGGTCCCACAGCAGGGGGCCAAGAACAGACCCCTGCGGGACCCCGCACCGCATACCCCTTCCGCGTTGGAGTCCGTCTCGATCGACGAACTCCAAGGTCCTCTCCCGGAAGTAGGCCCGGACTATATGGACCAGGTAGAGGGGGAAGCGATGGAATCGCATCGCCTCCTCTACCCGGTCCCAGGGGAGGGAGTTGAAGGCGTTCGTTATGTCTAACGAGATCGCCACCACCACCCTCCCCTCCTCCATCTCGGCTTCCGCGAAGGACCGCACACGGAAGATTGCGTCCACCGTGGAGCGGCCGACGCAGAAGCCGTACTGAGCGTCGCTCAAGTCCGGACCCTCCCGAGAGAGGTGCCGGACGAGGCGGGCCACCACGATTCTTTCAAAGAATTTGCCCACCTCGTCCAATAGGCAAATAGGCCTATACGAGGAAGGGGTGTCTAGGGGCCGGCCAACTTTGGGAATGAGGACCAGCCCCGCCCTTTTCCACCGACTGGGGAAAACACCCGTCCTGAGGAACCCGTGAAAAGGCGCCTCAGGCGGTCCCCCACAATGGCCAAGACCAGGGCCCATGCTCGACCCGGGACACCGTCCGGCCCGGGGGCTTTTTTCGCCCCACCGAGCCGGCGGGCCGCCCGGGTCAGTTCGCCTCCTGACACTTCCCACTCCTCGTCCCAATCCGGCGGGGGACCCTAGTACGGGAGGGGCGGCGGCCCCTCGTTCGGAAAGAGGGTCCCCACCACGTTATCGAGGAGTGGGGGTTCAAATGTCTCCGTAGCGGGGGGCGCCCAGGGTCTTAGTCTACGCAAGACTAGCCTATATGGGCGCCCCCATGGATCCTTGTCCAGGGAGGCGAGCATCTCCTCCCAGCACCTGGCCCTGGCCTTCGCAATCGCGCTGCGCAGGACCTTCCGTGCGGCTCGGAAGGCCCTGCGCGCTTCCGTCGCAGCGATAACGTCCCCCGCCCTTCTTGTCCGCTGCATTTTGCGTCTGGCTTGGACGGAGGAGTGCCTGAGGTCGGCTATCTCCTCCGTCCACCAATATGCGGACTTGAAGGACGAGGGATGGACTCGGGGCATGGACGCGTTACACGCAGCCTCCATGTCGGCCCCGAGTCCTTCCGCCTCCTCCTCTACTTCTTCCCCATCCCTAAGGGGAGGGAGATCCTCTCCCCGCGACCACTCGGTCGTCCCCATGGACGCCTTAAGGGCGTCCTCGTCTAATTTGCGGAGGGCCCATCTGCCGGGCCGCCCTCGCTCCCTCTCTCGGCGGCGCCTGAGCACCTGTGGGGGAATGGCGGAGAGGGTGACCTCTATATAGAGGTGGTCGGACCCAGTGTCCACCCCCTCCACCACCTTCCAACCCCCCACCGCGCGCGCCGCAGGGCCATTGACCCAG
>NW_022639842.1:50429-54669 GCF_010583005.1 Odontomachus brunneus | reverse complement strand
GGACGCCTTAAGGGCGTCCTCGTCTAATTTGCGGAGGGCCCATCTGCCGGGCCGCCCTCGCTCCCTCTCTCGGCGGCGCCTGAGCACCTGTGGGGGAATGGCGGAGAGGGTGACCTCTATATAGAGGTGGTCGGACCCAGTGTCCACCCCCTCCACCACCTTCCAACCCCCCGCCGCGCGCGCCGCAGGGCCATTGACCCAAGTGAGGTCAATTATCGATTCGCCCTGCGGACGCACGCAGGTGCTCACCGAGCCTTCGTTTAAGATACGAAGGCCCATCGACGCCGCCCAGCCTTCCGTGAGCCGACCACGGACGCTTGTGGCCGGGGAACCCCACGCCGTGGATTTGGCATTGAAGTCCCCGGCCACCACAACCGGGTGAGGGGCGCATCTTCTAATTACCCCTGACACCCGGTCAAGATGCGCCTCGTAGTCGACTCTCCTCCATCTTGGGGGAGCGTAGAGGGCGACCACTACTAGGGCCCCCCATTTAACCGCCACCAGGAACTCCTCGGCCACAATTAGCGTGGGCCGAGGAGATTCCTGGCAGCCCCTCCAGTATATGGCCGCCGAGCCCCCCGGATTCCCGAACCAACGTGTATCGTCGGCCGGGATCCGGTAGGGCTCGGACACCACGCCCAGGCCTGCCCTGCGTTCGGCGAGCGAGTGCAGGAACAGGTCCTGGGCGATCCTTGTGTGGCCAAGGTTGGCCTGGAGGAGTTTAGTCGCCATTTATAGGCGGCATATTTACCTCCTCCAGGACAACCTCCTCGATAATAGCGGGGGCTACTTCCTCCCCCGATCCACCTCTCTCCTCCGTCGCCGGGGGAGTCTCCTCCATCTGCACCTCCATGAGAGCCTCTGGGGCCTCGGGTGCAGATGGGCGAGCCGTGTTTACTTGGAGCCTTCTGGGCTTCCTTCTTACTATCGGGGGAGGGTCCACTTGACCCGTCCCGGACGACCCAGCAGCGTTCTCCTGTGCTCGCTATTGGCTTCCTGCCTGGTGGGGTTGGGAGGTGGGCGAGGTTCGGGCATTCCCCGCCCTTTTATTTTTCCCCCCTTTCCCCTTCTTTTTCTGGAGGGCCGTACAGGCCCCTCCTCCCAACCTGTGGGCCACCACTTTTTCGGCCGTGGAGGACACCGGGCACGATAGTCGTCCGGTGCACTCCGCGGCTCGGTGACCCGGGCCGCTGCAGCGGTAACATAAGCCGGAACGATCGACTTTGCTGCGGCAGTGCTGACGGACGTGCCCCTCTTCCAGACAGCGGAAGCATTGCAGGGGCCTAGCCGCCAGCACTTCGACCCGGGCCATACTCCATCCTACCTGAATGCGGCCCGCCTCCGCGACCTTTTTGGCCGCGGCGACGGGACACCGCACCCAGGCAGTCCCCAAGCCGTTGAGGGCTCTCCTTATATCCCCCACGCTCATGTCTGAAGGGTCCACACCCGAGGCGACTGCCACGGCCGCTGCTATATCCGCGACCGTGACAGAGTCCTCCAGGTTATGTAGGCGGACCTCGGCCTTTTTAGAGGGGCGGTCCACCCTTACTCCTTCCTCTCCAGCCAGCGCCACCCTGATTTTGATGGCCAGGGTGTCGGCTAGTTTGCCCCCCTCCGGGCAGGGACCTCAAGCAGGAGGGCCCCGGTGATGGCCCTCTTGCACCTGAGGTTCTTTATCCCCAGCTCGGAGAGGGGGACCTTGCTCCTGGCAATGCGCATCACCTCGCTGTACTTGCCAGTTGGACAGGTGATGCACACCGCCGCGGACGTTGGCGCCTTAAGGCGCGGAACCCCCTTCCCTTCCTTCCCTCCCATTACCCCAGATGGAACTGGGGGGGGTTTCCCACTCCCGGTCCCTTTCCTGGAGTCCGGGGGTGGAAAGTTGCCGCCCTCCTTCTTTCCCTTGGCGGGCTGATTTCTCCCGGCAGTATTATCGGAAGGTTTCACCCCCCCCCGGGATTGGTTGCGTCTTATTGTTGGCTCTCCTGCCAACCACCTTATTCCAGCCGTCCGACGTGGACGGCTGGGTGGAGGAGCGGGTCGCAACCCCTCTCGCAGGCTGCAATTTTTCACGGCCTCTCGTGAGGCGGCAGCAATTCCCCCCTTCTGGCCCTCCCTCTGACCTACGGGCCCCCTCGATTTACCCTCTGGGCCCCCCTGGGCACTTACCTTTACCTTCCCTCGGGGAACTTCCGGGGTTGGGAGGACGGAGGGCGCAACTCCCTCCTTCCCCTTCTTCCCCTTCTTCTTCTTACCCTTCTTTTTCCGGGCCTTAGGGCCCCCCTCAGTGGGAGCCACTTCCGCGGTCCGGGAGGGTTCAGTTGTCCCCCCTTCCCGATCGTTGAGAGGGGAGGAAGAGGGGCGACGATGCCCCTCAGCCTCCACCTCCATCGCCGAGTCGGATCCCATAGGCGAAGGTACGGGAGGATGGATGCCCATACTCGCCAACAGCCTGGGGATCAACTTCTCCACAGCCGCCTCCAGACCGGCATTGAAAGGAGCAGCGGAGTCCATTTCCGCCACTGTCTCCCTCTCGATAATCTGAGAGACCCCTTTAAGCGGGGGTCTAATTGCCGGTGGAATGATTTCCCCAGGCTGCGGGCGGCAGGAGGGGTCAGGGGGGGTCTGGGAGGGGAATGATCGTCCCCCTCATACTCTCCCCCTCCGATTCCGACTCGACGATAGCTGGCCGCGTCGCCGACCTCCTCAACCTCGGCGTGGGTTGGGGGCTAGGAGCCCTCGCCGCCACCTTAGTACGCTCCTCCTCCAATTTCTTGACCTTAGCCTTCAGGTCCTTGTTCTCGGACCTGAAGTTCGAGTTTTCGGCCCTGAGGTGCGTAAGGTCCCCCTTTAGCTGGCGGACCTCCTTCCTAAGGTCCTCCCATTCGGCTTCCGCCACCGCGTGACCAGATTGCTGCGCTCTCTGGTTCAGCACCGCGGCGGCTGCAGAGATGTGGGCCGAGGTTTTCCACAACGCACTCACCGTGGTACCTTTCAGGTTGGAGCAGCCCTGAGCCATCTTCTGTAACAAGGCCACGTGCTCCGTCACTACAGCTCCTAAGCCGGCCGAGGAGATGTCTCTATACTCCTGCATGAGTTCCGCCTCTTTGTAGCGCATGTCCGACACCTTCTTAGTGTACTTCAGGACCGCCGAGGGGTCCAGGGCACGCTCCTCGTCCCGGCCCTGCTTCAGCCTTTTGACGAGGACCTTTTTGGCCTTCATTGCCTCCGCCGTGAAGCACCCTTCATGCGAAGGGTCCTTCGGAGGGCGTCCTCTCCCATCCTTCTTCTTCCTCCTACATAATAACGTCTCCACCCCCTCTTCATCCGGGGAGGAGGCCGAATCCGAGGACTCGTCAACGACCTCCACCTCGTGGTCAGAAGACGAGGCAGAGGAGGCGAGCCTCCTCTTCTTGCCCTTCAGCAGCTGCGCAGCCTTGCTTTTTGCAAGTCGCGCAGCCTTGCTACTTGCCGGGCCAGCGCGGCTCGTCTTCACCGCCCCTGTGGAGGTTGTGGCTTCAACCCCTCTCCCCTCGCGTTCCGAGTCCGAGTGCCCAGACCCCGCCCCCCCGCGTAATCTCAAAGGAGAGGAGTGACGGCAGAGTGCTAACCCTCCCAGGGGCCCAAGCTGGGTTAGGGATGGTCCAGTCGAGTCCCCGATGATCTCAGGGCCGTAAATCGCCCCAGGGTCCTCCTCCCTAGGTGGGCCGTTGTAGGCCTCCTGGCTCTTCCTCAAGGCCTCAAGCCAAGTGGACCATCCCGCAGCGCTGTTGGTCCGCGCCGCAATGGGCATATTCCGCCCGCGTGTTACGGAGGCATACGTCTCCACCTCCACTTCTCCCTCACCCTCCACCACGTCTTGTATTTGTTTAGTTTTAAGTGTCATCATTCTTTTGTTGCCCACCCCTTATTACCCGAAGGCGTACAGGGCGAGCTCTGTAAGTGGGAGAAAATACGTACCCCCCAGCCGGTGCCTCCTCGGCTGGGGTCGGGCGATTGGTACGCCCGGGGTTCGCCAGGTGCCCCAGGGTGGACCGCTAGAGACCGACTAACCCGCCGGCCATCCATCTCCTCGCCGCGGCCCAAAACTTGAGATTGGGGGGGTTTTTTTATAGAGGTCCCCATCCTCGCAGCCCAGGCGATTAAGCCAATGCCCTCGTTCCCCTGGAGATCGTCATAGACATGACATAACGACCCCGAGGGTTTACGATGTGAGCGCAGGCCCGACGTTGGTCGGACT
>NW_022639842.1:48444-50419 GCF_010583005.1 Odontomachus brunneus | reverse complement strand
GGTGCCCCGGGGTGGACCGCTAGAGACCGACTAACCCGCCGGCCATCCATCTCCTCGCCGCGGCCCAAAACTTGAGATTGGGGGGGTTTTTTATAGAGGTCCCCATCCTCGCAGCCCAGGCGGTTAAGCCAAGGCCCTCGTTCCCCCGGAGATCGTCATAGACATGACATAACGACCCCGAGGGTTTACGATGTGAGCCCAGGCCCGACATTGGTCGGACCATCGCTGTAGGGGTCCTGGCAAATACCACGCAGACCCCTGATGTCCCCCGTGCGCAGCTGCCCACACGGGGGTGGCCATCTTGGCCGGTCACGCCGCGAGATGCGGTCGTGACCAGGAGGAGTCGCAGTTTGCCGGGGTGCGGCACCTCCCCACAGAATGTGGGGAGGGGCCAATGTACCGGTCCCTGCGGCTCCACCTCCCGTCCCGCCGGCCCGGAGTTAAACCTCCGGGTAGTACCGACGGGATGGCCATCCCAGGGTGCGCGACCCAGACCTCGGAATATGTCCGAGCGGCCCGCGCACCCCTCCACCCCCCGCGAACCGTGAGGCGACTCCTCCGGTGTGCAGTCGCGGGTATGGGTACCTCTTCCCGCTCGAACGCAGGACTACTCCTACGCTGAGCGGATTGAGGGCAACCCGCTCTCTCGGCAGAGTGCCTTGAGAGTCGGGTTCTTCTCCTTGTCCTCCGGGAGGAGTGCTCTCCCCGTCCCGGAGCGGAGGCCCCCCCAACCCCGAAACCCCACCCCGAGACTGGTGGTGGAGCAAGCTCCACCTAACGGCCCCAGCCGGCCGGGCGATTGGAATCAGGGCCGCCTACCCCTACCGGCGATTGGGCCCATCGGCCCTGTGGGAGTCGCCGGGCTCCCCTGCAGTGGAGGGATTTACGTCTCTCTCTAGCAACCGCGGGGCTGCAGCCCACCGCGGTCCGGTTTTCTGTGGGGGTTTTCCTTCCCCGTTGCCGCCGTTCGCCAGCGATCCTCAGGTAGGGGCCTCCCTTTCGGCCGAGACCGAAAGGTACTGCCGCCGAGCCTTCACCGGATCGCCGGTACCCCTCCACCACGGTAAGGTGGCAGCATGGAGGGGAAGATGTCGTCACTGCCATTGCGTCGTCCGGGGGCTGCGGGCCCGAAGATGTGAAGACTGAGGCAATCCGTGCCGGGGCCAACGGACTGGGCACCATGTGGGTGCAGTGCCGTTTGTCTCGGCTAAAAAAGTGCTGGACGGTGGCCGCCTCCGTGTGGGGTGGGCCACCGTCCGTGTGTAGGTCCTCGCGGGGTGCCCGCTGCGGGCTCTGCTACCGCTGCGTTCGGGATGGCCACAGGGCGGCGGAATGCGGCGGACTGGTGGAGTGTCCTGTCTGCCGCGACGCCAAAAGGTCCTGTGGCCACCGTATGGGTACTTCTCTTTGCCCAATGGGGGGCAAAGGGTGAAAAAATGGCGGCAAAAGGTCGGGCTACGCTCCCCCTCAGCACCCCAAAAAAGGAAAGAGCGGACCTCCCCCCACTAAGGGAGAGGGAGCAACCGCTAGAAGGGTGCAGAAAGGGGCGCCCGCAACAGTGCGCGCCCCCTGCCCCTAAACGGGACAGGTCCCAACCCAATAAAGGGGAGGAGTTTGAGCCACCGCTCCCCCAGAGGTCAAGTAGACCGCGACGAAGGGTTGGGTGGGGGAGTAGTGGCAAAAAAGAGGCCGATAGTGAGGGGAGCGAGGGCAGTAGGTCTCGCTCCCTCATTACGAGGCCAGCAGTAGTTGCGGTAGTTGGCCTGGAGGAGAGGGAGGGTGTACCATCACAATAGGTGCACTTCTCCTGCAGGCCAACTTACGCCGCGCTCGGGCGTTTCAGGACCTGTTTGTCCAGGGGTTGCGCGAGCGCGGCGCTGGGATTGGGGTCGCCGCCGAGCCCTACTCGGTCCCGGAGCAATCGTCCTACATTCCGGGGGATGCCAGGGACCAGAGGGGTAGGTGCTCGGTGGCT
>NW_022639842.1:43998-48434 GCF_010583005.1 Odontomachus brunneus | reverse complement strand
TTGGCCTGGAGGAGAGGGAGTGTGTACCATCACAATAGGTGCACTTCTCCTGCAGGCCAACTTACGCCGCGCTCGGGCGTTTCAGTACCTGTTTGTCCAGGGGCTGCGCGAGCGCGGCGCTGGGATTGGGGTCGCCGCCGATCCCTACTCGGTCCCGGAGCAATCGTCCTACATTCTGGGGGATGCCAGGGGCCAGAGGGGTAGGTACTCGGTGGCGATCTTTGGGGGATTGGACGCGACTTCCCCCGATAAAGCTTATGGGGGGGGGGGGACGGCTACGTCGCGGTCAAGTGGGGGCCCACAGATGAGATCCGGTGCTATGCCCCGCCCTAAATTTGGGGCACTGTTGAACCGGCTGGAGGCGCTCATAATGAAGCGCTTTCCTAGGCCGGTCATTGTCTCCGGGGACTTCAACGCCCACAACACGGTGTGGGGTTCCTTGGGGACGTGCCCCCGCGGCGTGGACCTGCGCGGAGTGGGCTGCGTCCACCGGCCTCAGCTTACAAAACAGAGGGCGGGGGAACACCTTCGTCGGATGGCAGGGGGAGTCCATCGTCGATCTGACGTGGACCTCCCCCGCGGCCGCCTGACAAGTTCAGGGATGGAGGGTGGGGACTGAGGCGGAGACTGGATCTGATCACCGGTACATAGAGCTCCGCATCGTCGTCACCTCTCGGGAGGGGTGCTCTCAAGGCGCAGCAGCGGGGCGACCCGACCGCCAAGGTGGGCGCTAACCTCGTTCGACCGCGACAAGTTTGTTGCCGCCATCTGCGCGGCCAATTGGGACGAAGCGGGGCCCGTAATCGGGTCCCGCGAGTCCATTGAGGGGGGAAGTTATGAGGATCCGGGGCATGATGCAAAACGCGTGCGATGCGTCCATGCCCCGGTCCTCGTCCCCCGCCCCCCCCAGCCCGCAGGACCGCCTATTGGTGGTCGGCGGAGATGTGCCGGACCCTGACGGCTTCCCGGGCCGAATATGGGCATTGGCTTTGGCCGAGGAGGGGAGGCTGGAGGACCACTTTAGGCGACTCTTCACCCTCTGCCTCGAAGCTAGCCTGTTTCCGGCCCCGTGGAAGAGGGCCAGACTGGCTCTCTTACGCAAGGAAGGCAAGCCGGAGGACACCCCTTCCGCATACACCTCTTCCGTTGTGTCTGTTGGACGAGGCGGGCAAAATGTTCGAAAGAATCATACAAGACCGCCTCGTCCAGCACCTGTCCTGGAATAGTCCCGCGCTGGATAACGTGCAGTATGGCTTCCGAGAAGGCCAATCGACTGTGGACGCGATTAAGCGCGTCAGGTCCCTCTCGGAGGCCATCATGAGAAAGGGGAGGGTGGCGTTAGCTATATCAGTTAATATAGCCAATGCCTTTAATACCCTCCCCAGGGACCAGGTAGAGGTGGGAATAGCCCACTTTGGGTTCCCGCCCTACTTGGTCCACATAATAAGGGACTATTTCCGGGGCAGGCGCTTGGAGTTCCGCAATAAAGCGGAACTCCAATGCGGAAGGGGAGTGTATTGCAGTGTTCCGCAGGGGTCAGTAATCGGCCCTCTTCTGTAGAACATCGCATACAACCAGGTCCTCCCTCCCCCCGGCTGCCACGTCGTCTGCTGTGCGGACGACACATTAGTGGTGGCCGGAGGACGGGGTTGGAAACAGGCCAGGGACATGGGGCAACTGGCCCTCGACCAGGTGGTGCACTCCATTCTGAGCATGGGTTTTGAGGTGTCTCCCCCGAAAACGGAAGCTTTGTTCTTTCATGACAGGAAAAAGGGGAGACCACCTCGATTAAAGCTCCGGATTGGCGGGATCTCCGTGAGGGTGGGTACCGAGATAAAGTACCTCGGGCTCACTCTGGATGGCACTTAGGGGTTTGAGATACATTTTGTGGTGTTAACCTCCAAGCTGTGCAGGATGGCGGGTGCGTAAGGTGCCCTCCTGCCCAACGTCGGCGGCCCGAAAAGACGGGCTAGGCGGCTGTTTGCGAACGTGGTCCATTCGGTGGCTTTGTATGGGGCCCCGATCTGGGCGGGGGAGATGGCCGGGTCCCGGCGGATTCAACAAATGGTCCGTCGGGCCCAGAGGTTTATGGCCACTTGCCTCGACCGAGCTTATAGGACTACATCGCACGCGGCCGCCACGGCCCTGGCAGGGATCCCTTCGGTAGAGTTCCTTGCTATGATGTACGCCGAAAACTATCGGCGTACTGAGGAGCTCCGCCAGGGGAACAAAAACGGGACAGGACTTGCCAGGGCTACAGCCTTCGCTAGGGAGCAGGCCCGTCAACGCCTCTTCCTCCGCTGGAAGATGCAGCTGGAGGGGACGACGGGCCGCTCTGGGAAGAGGGTCGCCGACGCCATCCGGCCCTGCCTACAAAAGTCGGTAGGCAGGGCACACGAAGATCTCACATTCCAAACGCCGCAGGTGCTCACCGGCCACGGCTGCTTCGGTGAGTACCTGCATAGAGTCGTCCGGAAGGAGTGCACCAGCCGCTGCCACCACTGCAGCGCGGCTGAGGACACGGCGCAGCACACGCTGGGCGTATGCCCGGCGTGGGATAGACAGCGCCGTGTCCTCACAAGCGTGGTGGGAGCGGACCTCTCGCCCCCGGCCCTTATCAGGGCCATATTAAAGGGATAAAAGGCCTGGTCATCTGTTACCTCCTTCTGCGAAGAATTCATGTCGCAGAAGGAGGAACAGGAGAGGGCCAGAAGGAGGGAAACGGTTGTGGGGGGGCGGTAAACACGCCGCGCCCCCCGCCTTCGGCCGGCACACCAACGGGCACTGGGAAGGAGGGCTATCTTACCCTCCCCTGGAGCCGCGCCAGTTGCGCCCGTCGGGCCGCCTCCTCAAAGGAGGAGGTGGCGCGAAGAGAGACGCCAGAAGAGGGAGGCCGCCGCCGCTAGGGTACTAGAAACCCGCAGGCGGCGGCTCCAGTCTCTCCGTCCGCGACAGGCGGCGCCTAGAGCAACTGACGGGGGCGAGGGGGTGGGGCGACGGCGGTACGCGCTCTTCCTTTGGTGGGGGCCATTGCGGGCGCACTCGCAGCCGCCTTCCCCCTCTCCCGGGATAGGAGAATCCTGACCGCGAGGGGGGAGGGGCCGACGCAAGCCTGGTCCTCCCCTCTGTAAGTCGGCCAGGACTCATGGCATAAGGGGCGGGTGACCGGGTGGCGAACCGGCTCCGCTCCTCCCCAAGAGGGAACGGGCCGTGCGGCGTGGGGTCTCGCGTCGCGCGGCTATGCGACGGATACGGCCGGTGAGAGTATACCCTCCCACCGCACCTTCATGGAGCGGATAGGAGGGGGGTCGTTGGTGTCGTCATTCCGGGCGACACCTACTCTCCGGCTCGAGAATGGAAGGACTGTGCCCCTGGGGGCGCCCCGGAAAGATGCGAAAAGCTTCCCGGGGCGCCATCGTTACGGCCGCTGAGGAAGAAACCCGGCAGTGGGTAGCCCCCCCCCCCGCCAATTGCTCCGGTGGAGGTGGAGAGTCCCACACTACCTCCCGGGGGGGTCGTTAACCCCCGGGGGTGTGCGTAATGCATTTCCCCAGCCTTATATAAAAAAAAAGTTCAGCTAAAATTAAACCGATTCTGTCAACGATAACATCGCCACGTCTTCAAAATACAAATAATTACAGATTTATATGCCTAGCATTAACATTGCGGAAACGACTAATGGAAGAGAAAGAAACCAAAACAAAATTTATTTTCATAACAAGCCGCAGTAGCTGGTGCCCAAATATTTGGTATCCTTTTGTGAGTTAAGACCTTGCTTCTGCAATTTGATGAAAATCATTTCTGAGATCAAGCGTTTTAAGTAAAAGCGTTCCTCATGTAAAACTTTAACATGATCCCAATTAAAATCATGGTTCTTCCCCAAACGATGTTCCTGTATATTAGATTTAAGGCTTTCACGGCCATTAATACAATTTATAGATTGTGACGTCGCAGCCGAAGGGCGCCCGTCACAAGGGCGAGAGAGCTCCTCTCATAGGATTTCGCGCATACAGGAAAAGGGGATGCATAGGGCGCCCGGATTCTCTTTCGTGATTAACGTCGACAGCTTTTCGCGGTCATAGCAAACAAGCGTAAAAGGGGGGTTTAGTGTCAAAGCGAATGCGGTCCCGCAAGTGAGATGGTCAGCGCGTCCCAAGAAAATGTGCCCTACCTCACTTCGCCAACCACGAAGGGAGGAAACCACAGGATACCGAAAGACCCGGAAGAAAGAAGATACGTCATCGGTCTCAAGGAAAGTCGCCGTTTAAATGGTACGTGGATAACGGCACTTTAACTCTAGTACATAAGAACGTGTTACCGTTCCGATTTCGGCTGCCGCTGGCGATGTTTGTTTACAGCACGCTGCTAGACGCGGGACAGAGAGGTGCAAGGAGACTCTCAACAGCTGACGAAGATCGACAACGAAGTAGGTGCCA
>NW_022639842.1:41853-43988 GCF_010583005.1 Odontomachus brunneus | reverse complement strand
GAGAGAGAGAGAGAGAGAGAGAGAGAGAGAGAGAGAGAGAGAGAGAGAGAGAGAAAGGCTCGCCGAGAAAAGAAAAAGCGAGAACAACGGGTGATCGAGAGACTTGCCCGCGATCAATTAGCGAGTTAACGTGATTCTCTAAAGATTACCGTGGCTCTCGAGGTCTTTCAAAATTACCGCATTGGGAGCTGACCGATACGATACCGGTTGTCTTGGTGCCGTATTCTCGCCGGCGTGATGTATCGAGAGCGAATTCATTTTGTGGGAGATCTCCGTCGCGAGTGACCGACCTCCGATCCAGAGCGAGCCAGGGTCCGCCATGGAGCTGCAGTCGTTGAGCGGAGACGAACAGCGATAGGCGAGGCGACCGACCTGGAGTGGAGGCGAGAAGGAGTCCGATCTTTGTAAGGCCTCTCATTTGTTGGCGTGTTAATGTCGTACATTTATCGTATCGAGGCTGTCGCATACCGAGTGGTCGCGCGAGAACTATGCTAGAGCTCCGAACCGGAATTAAAATAATTAGCGAACGTATCGACGCGTGCGAGATAGTGAATAACGCCCTGAAAGTGCATATACCGATCTAATAAAGATCTCTACCGAAAGTACGAGTGCATTCTTTTCCTCGGCTTCCACCTATAATAAATAAACCCCTCCCTACTTCGACTGAAAGTAAAAGAGAGCTACCGGTCCCGTCCGTTTCCGCGATATCGACGACGGACGATACCTTAGAGATTTTTGGCGAATAATAATTAGTGAGTAATAATTAGTGCGGCCTTACCGCACCTGGCGCCCAACTTGAGTTAGTGGGTTCGTAACGATATCCGGGGACCGCGGTAATTTGCCGACGAAGCGGACAGGCGACTGTCCGTTACTATCGATAAGAAAAGTCGTCGCAAGATATAGCTTCCGGAATGGACATACGTTTACGTCAATCCTTGTGCGTTGACTTCCGACACCGACTTACGTTTACGACTCTATCGGAAAAGTTTACGAAAATCTTTGTGTTCAGGCCCTAAGAGAGCTTTTACCAGAATCCAAATAAGCTAGGGAATTTTCTGAAATGTGTACATTAAGTATCACTATTCAGTCAGATCTCCAATTCGACAACTTATCATAAATAACAAAACTTGGGCTGTGTTTCAAAATTACTGCAAAATTTAAACAAAATTACAGCGCTTAAAATCTATAACATACGTAACATAAAATATAACTTTTCAGCGCTCGTAGTCGAGGTTGGATACATATTGGGTGCTTTCCAGCTACGTATACAGACGACACTGTGTAACACAATGTAAGATACAGTGCTTTCCAACTACGGCACAAGTCGGCACAATCGTACACAGCTAAAATGCTAAGTTTGATTGTGTCGTCGTTTTGTGTAACTTAGTACCAACTCATTAGTCCCAACATTAGTATATTTAATATCATATTCTTTTCTACGAAGTTGTATTCCTGTTGGGAGAAACTCAGAACAAAGTCACATAACCAAGTAATACCGAAAACATGGAAGATATTTATTACATATTAACTTGGTTTAATATATTTAACAGTACATCCCTTATAGAAATATCATACTAAGAATCATTGATAATTACTTATTATCTAGTATTTTTAATACTGAAAATAAGTAATTATCGATGATTCTTAGTATGATATTTCTATAAGGGATGTTTAGTACATGTTAATTTATATTTTATTATTTGTTACATAAATAAATATATCAAAAGATACAATATTTAATATACAGTCCTTTTAGAAAGTTAATAATTATGTTTCAATAATTAATGTATTTTTCCTAACTGCAATTTTTATTTATTAAACAAATTAAATTTTTTTTAACCTAATTTTAAAAGAATTGTATTCTGTTCTTTAATTGCGCATGTTTTATTTGATAATTTTTATAATAAAAGTATTGGACTATAAATTTCATGATAATATTAATATTAAAATAAAATCATATTTATTCTATATGCATTTTAAAGTTGAATAATATTTGTAAATAACATTATTTTTAATTAATGTACTATAAATAATATATTGTAACAAATATGACAACTTTTGACTATTATTGTAACATGACTTTTATCTTTAACTATAAACTGTTCTTTATCAATATATATTGATAAAGATAAGAG
>NW_022639842.1:41402-41843 GCF_010583005.1 Odontomachus brunneus | reverse complement strand
GGTGCTTTCCAGCTACGTATACAGACGACACTGTGTAACACAATGTAAGACACAGTGCTTTCCAACTACGGCACAAGTCGGCACAATCGTACACAGCTAAAATGCTAAGTTTGATTGTGTCGTCGTTTTGTGTAACTCCATTAGTACCAACATTAGGGTGTATATCAGTTGGACACGGGGCAATTGGACACAGTCCAATCACAAGTCGCTGTTCCAAGGGACCCTACAAATGTCTCTAATCGTACGGTGCTGTAATTGGCTGTGTCCAAATGCACCGTGTCCAAGTGCACCGCTCCCCCAACATTAGTATATTTAATATCATATTCTTTTCTACGAAGTTGTATTCCTGTTGGGAGAAACTCAGAACAAAGTCACATAACCAAGTAATACCGAAAACATGGAAGATATTTATTACATATTAACTTGGTTTAATATATTTAA
>NW_022639842.1:40793-41392 GCF_010583005.1 Odontomachus brunneus | reverse complement strand
TACTGTAATTTGGAAGATATTCGGATCCATAGACTAAAATGACTCACCCTGTATATTGGTAAAGATAAGAGAATAGATAAAAAGTAACATAATTCTAATAATTAATGAATATTTGTTTCTTAATTACAGGAACAATAGAAGGGTTTTTATGCAAATACTGCAATGCCTACATTCCTACATTTAATATGGCAACCTCCCATAAGTGTTTCAGGAATAAAGAAATATATGTTGACTGTAATAACGTTTTATTTGCATATAATGAGAAAGATGTCGATGATTGTAAGTTTATTTATTGTTACAACAATATAATTTATAAAACTCAATTTCTAACTTAAAAAATTTAAAGATTTCTTTTCAACAAAATTGTAATATGTTTATATAAAATATATAATACTCGCCATATACATAATTTATACTAAGCATACATTGTGAAATATAGTTATTATTTTCTTTAATCTATTCTCTTACAGCATGTGATATCTGTTAAGAGTTGGAATGTGCTTCTACAGGCAGTAGTGAACAATCTATTAAACATAACAAAAGTAATATATGATTATATATATTTGAATATATATTTAAATTAAAGTTATTTTTCTATA
>NW_022639842.1:40635-40783 GCF_010583005.1 Odontomachus brunneus | reverse complement strand
CATTGATAATTACTTATTATCTAGTATTTTTAATACTGAAAATAAGTAATTATCGATGATTCTTAGTATGATATTTCTATAAGGGATGTTTAGTACATGTTAATTTATATTTTATTATTTGTTACATAAATAAATATATCAAAAGATG
>NW_022639842.1:34921-40625 GCF_010583005.1 Odontomachus brunneus | reverse complement strand
AGGAACAATAGAAGGGTTTTTATGCAAATACTGCAATGCCTACATTCCTACATTTAATATGGCAACCTCCCATAAGTGTTTCAGGAATAAAGAAATATATGTTGACTGTAATAACGTTTTATTTGCATATAATGAGAAAGATGTCGATGATTGTAAGTTTATTTATTGTTACAACAATATAATTTATAAAACTCAATTTCTAACTTAAAAAATTTAAAGATTTCTTTTCAACAAAATTGTAATATGTTTATATAAAATATATAATACTCGCCATATACATAATTTATACTAAGCATACATTGTGAAATATAGTTATTATTTTCTTTAATCTATTCTCTTACAGCATGTGATATCTGTTAAGAGTTGGAATGTGCTTCTACAGGCAGTAGTGAACAATCTATTAAACATAACAAAAGTAATATATGATTATATATATTTGAATATATATTTAAATTAAAGTTATTTTTCTATATCATTTTGGAATGTGCTGATTATATATTACAGGCGCTGTATGGACTGATAACGCAACAATGGCTCTTCTTAGTCTGTATGAAGCCAATATGCATATTTTAGATCATCCAAAAAAAAAGGTAGAATTTGGACAGCAATAACAGATGGTCTAAGAGATTTCAAAATTGAGGTATGTGATAAAGATAGCATACTTTTTATACACAAAAATGAACGGCTAAAATGACTGCTAATTATAATATATTTATTTTATCTCATACTTGTAATATATTATATCATAGCAATGCTTTTGTTCCAAATAGTGTTTTCTTTTAACAGATATCTAATGATCAAGTTAGATGGAAAATGAACGCCTTACAAAAGAAATATAAAGAATGTTGCGATAACAATGACAAGTCAGGCAGGGGTAAAATGGAATTTAAGGCTCCTGGGGAGTGAACGAAGAAGTCCGTGTTGACGGTGGAGTCATAGTAGTTAGCGGTAGGAATGAGAACCTTGTGTAGCACGTTTACTGCATGGTAACGCATTTTGGTTTTGTTCCGTGATATGAATACTTGAGTTTGGTTCTGTTCCGTGCTATGAGTTACCGTATAGTACCCAGATAGCACAAGATGTCCTATGGACGTCCATTAAATGTCCATTTTACGTCCGCATGTCCATGAACATAAAATGGACGTCCATCGTATATCCGATTTTGGACACATCAAGACGTCCATATTAGGACATCCGTATGATGTCCAATGTTGGACGTCAATGGACATTGACGTCCAAAAATTGTAATAGTGAATTTGATTGCTTGCACTAGTGGGCACTGAGTGTGCTTTAAGAGGTGTTTACAGTTTGTTCGTATGTGTGTGTGTGTATATATATATATTTATGTGTATACATATGTGTGTGTGGATATGTGTATATATAGGTCGTCTTAAACATATATTTCATTTGGGGCTCGCAACGACGCGACCGTTAAGTGGAACGCACTCTGAGTGCAGCTATAAAGAACAAACTTAACCTCTACCAGTTGCCCACCGTCTTGTAACATCGAGAAACGATTGTTGTTCCGAATATTGAGTATAAAATTTCCCGTGCGCACCTATCATTATAAATAAATTGGTAAGTAGACTGCATTGTAATTGTAAATGTGTCTATACTTACTTTACAAGTAAGTATAGAAAGAAAATTAGATAGATGATATGGATATGCAAGTTACATCTTTATGTTGTAGGTATTACGCAGATTGTACACAATTCGACTATTCGGTGAGTATTGTGAGTTATATAATTCACTGTGATTTCCTTTGTAATTTACTTTGATGTATGATTACTGTTCCATTATATATAATGCCCAAAGTAAATAGAAAATATTATAAACGAGCCAAACAGATAGCTGATGCATCTGTTAATAGCGTTGAATATATTTCTGATGCATCTTCAGTTTTAAGTACTGATTCAAGTAATATATTATCAGTAGAGCTTCAGAGACATGAACGTGTAAATACAATTGATTTTAATAAAGAATTAGATGAAACTTTATCAGACCCAAGTGATGAAGAAAATTACAACGATAATTATGAATTAATAAATAATGAAGAAGCTCTTTATAGGGAGGAAAACAATGATACAGATAGCTATATTAATGATGTTAGTGCAGTTTATCACAATGTTTTAGATAATGTGGAATATGAGAATGGTAATGTAAGATTTACTTCACAGTTGCAAGGATGGGCTATTAGACATAGAATAACTCATGTCGCTTTAAATGAATTGTTAGAATATATAAAACCTAGATATCCAGAAGTCCCAACAGATGCTCGTACATTGTTAGGTACTGTAAGGAAGGTACATACAGATAATGTTGAACCAGGGCGTTATTATCATTTTGGTATAAGTAATTGCGTAGAAAATCTTATACAAAAATCGCAGCATCATTTTCAAAATATACAATTAATTGAAATTATCATAAATATTGATGGCTTGCCTTTGTTTAAAAGTTCAGGGAGTCAGGTATATCCTATCTTATGTAGTTTGGTTACCAATTATACTAACGTTGGCATTATTGGGATTTATCATGGATATCAAAAGCCTGCAGATGCCAATCATTTTTTACAAAATTTTGTAAAAGAAGCCCAAAATTTAATAAATCATGGTATAACAGTTAATGGAATAATATATCCATTTAAAATTAAAGCTTTTATTTGTGACCTACCAGCAAAATGTTTTATAAGATATACAAAAGGGCATTCAGGTTTTTATTCGTGCACAAAATGTGAAGCTAAAGGCAAATATTTTCTTAATAGAGTGTGTTTCCCGTACTTAGACATTTCCAATGTAAGAACAGACAAAAACTTCAGGCTAAAATCACAGCCAGATCACCACACAGGTACATCGATATTAGAATTGATTCCAAATGTAGATATGGTGTATGATTTCCCATCAGATCCCATGCACTTAATTTTTTTGGGAGAAGTTAAAAAACTTGTTCTTTTATGGGGCTACGGAAAACCCGGTGCTAAATTATCATCGCAACAAAAATCGATTATATCAACATTGTTAGAAGAGCAAAAACACAATATACCATGCGAGTTTAATAGAAAACCACGATCTTTATTAGAAAGTAAAAGATGGAAAGCCACGGAATATAGGACATTTTTATTATATACAGGGCCGTTTGTATTAAAATCTGTACTTAATCATGATAAATATTTAAATTTTATAACTTTACATGCAGCTATCACTATTTTATCTAGTATAAAGTATATTGAAGTGCATTTTGATTACGCAAAATTATTATTACGATATTATATTGAAACATTCATTATTCTGTATGGTAAAAAGAATGCATCACATAATACGCATAATTTGTTACATCTTTCCGATGATGTGAAAAGATTTGGATTACTGCAAAATTTCAGTGCTTTTCCGTTCGAAAATTATATGCAATCTATTTTAAAAATGATACGTAAAAATGACAAGCCTTTGGAGCAAATTGTTTGTCGGATAAGCGAACAAAACAATTATATTAATCTTAATTCACATTTGAAACAATGTCATGAACCTCAATTAAATCCACACTCAAATGGCCCGCTTATCAATTGTCACAATTATAATCAATTTAGTAAGGTTGTGTTTGAAAAATTCTTATTAACAAATAAAGAACCAAATAATTGTTGTTGTTTGCTGGATGGAAGTATTATTATTGTCTTAAATTTTGCTTCTAATAACAAGAATACTATTGTAATTGGAAAGAAGTACAAGAAACTTACGGATTTTTATACGGAACCTTGCAAATCTTCAAAATTAAATATTTATGAAGTATGTGATCTCGGCAATTTACAAATGTGGAACTTGGACCAAATCGCAAATAAATGTGTTAAATTACATTACAAAGAGACACATGTTATTTTTCCTTTGCTACACTCACAATTATAAATTATTAGTTTTCCTTCCCAGGCGGCAGAGTGACGTCACATGACGTATTAATAACGTCTTAATGACGTCTGTGACGTCATTAAGACGTCTTAACATGTCATTCTGCTGCCTGGGTTGCTACTGTATATCTAATAAAGTATATGTAAAAATTCTAAGTACATACATTTATATATAATATCAATAGAATAACTGCTTGTGCTTTTTGTCGTAGCTTCCAATGTCAAAATAGTTAATAGTAAAAGCGTTAAAAAAGAAATACATTATACACTCAAAAGATGCGATACTTTGGTGTATTATTATTTTCGCAATCTATGAAATATTGTTATACTCCTGCTTTTATATTTGTGTAGCAATGGAGAAACCGACGTGGACGATAGTTAAGTTCTCGACGGATAACACCGTTGAAGCAGTACCATCAAGCTGGATAGAACATAACAAATGCTATTGGCCTCCATTTAAATATGAACAAATTATCGCTGCAATAAGAAAAAATATGGAACGAAACACATGTTGGCCATCTTACGATATTATTATGTTTCGAAATAGCACATATGGTTAGTATTATTGAACGTAGAAAAATCAACATTTAAATTAATATTATTTTTCTAGAAGTAAAGCAATATATATACACACACATCTAGCGTTTCCGTTTACTATAACTTATAACGTTAATATTTAATATAAATTTATATAATATAAATCTTTTTTATACTATTATAAAATTTATTTGCATAATTTCAGATGACTACAATACAGCAAGACTTAAAATAAAAAAAGCAGAATGTACATCCGACTTAAATTCAGAGATTGATGAAAGCATAAAACGAAAAAGAAAAAAAAATCCATTGTATCTGAGTGACACCGATGATTATGATCAATATAACAGCGGCTGCCTAAAACGGAAGACAATGAAAAGTTTGTTTCAAAATTAACAACAATTTTTTTTTATTTATTCCTGTGTCATTATTAGTAAAGCCTATTTCATAATAGTACAGTCTATTTTAGTTCATAATATTGTAGTGTATTTGATAACAATTTACCAATGTATATTTTAAATTATTTTTTTCATCAGTTGATAAAACAGTCCACAACAATATTAGGAAACTAGTCATAGAATCCAGTGAAGAGTCTGAAGAGGCTGACAGCATTCTTCCAAAACATCCCATAATGACAGGTACAATATCCAGGACACACAAAATATCATCGATTTTACAATATCAGCTGAATCATATGGTATATTATGAAACTGTTATTTTGTTGTATAAAAAAGTAACAGTTACGTAATATACCATATGATTCAGCTGACCTTGTAACATCGAAGATACTTTGTTCCACGGAATAAGCAATGGATTACATTTCTTTTTTATTAAACTTTTTATTTAACTATGTATTCTTTATATACAGGGTGATTAGAAGCAACCTTATGTCTTTGAAAAGACAATGCTGATAACAATCAGAGATAACTTTTTGTCTTTGTCTTAGCCCAGCAAATACAATGTTACATGTAACGTACATGTTAGTCAAAATTTCGTACTCAACAATGTAACTGTTATATAACACGTGTGTTACGTGGAAATTGTATATGTACGTTACATATAATATTGTGTTTGCTGGGAAGTCTAGTTTTTTAAATAGAGGCAGGAATAATTTTCTTATCATGAGACAGTTACAAGAAATAAGCAGTACCGGTACAACTTACCTCAGATATGGGCGCTTATAGCACACACACACACACACACGCGCGCGCGCGCGCGCGCGCGTGTGTGTGTGTGTGTGTGTGTATGTATGTATGTATGTATGAATGTATGTAT
>NW_022639842.1:32002-34911 GCF_010583005.1 Odontomachus brunneus | reverse complement strand
ACACACACACACACACACACACACACACACACACACACACACACGCGCGCGCGCGCGCGCGCGCGCGCGCGCACGCGTGTGTGTGTGTGTGTGTGTGTGTGTGTGTGTGTGTGTATGTATGTATGTATATATGTATATATGTATGTATGTATGTGTCTGTGTATGTGTATATATATAAACTTTTATATATATATATATGTTTACATTAAAATATAATCAAATAAGCAATATTTATAATTTAAATGTCTTATTTAATTTACGTATTTCTTATTATTCAATTTTTTTATTTTGTTCTTCTATTCTTTTTTTTCTTTTCTCCTCTAAAACTTGAAATTCTATTCTTAAAACATTTGTTTCAATAATAATACATTATTTTATAGAATCAATGTATATGAAGACGAATTTAAATATACACGCAAATGGATCCCAAATATCAACAGAAACGTCGAATACGCCAACGCATGATTTACGAAACAACAATAATGTGCGCAATGAGTCTAACTTATGTAAAACTCTTCATTCACCTACTCCAGATAATTGTGGTATGTATCTTTTTGGAAAGTTCCAATTTATTGTTCCAATTTATTTCACTTTGTGTATGAAACACTTTGAAAAATAAATATATTTATTTACAGATAATATAAAATACTTTAAAGAAATCATTCGCCAGCAAAGTTTTTTTAAGACCCAGTTATGGCAGATGGCAGACGATTTGAAAGAAATAAAGGATACTGT
The DNA here is from genome assembly GCF_010583005.1 of Odontomachus brunneus. Classification (NCBI taxonomy): domain Eukaryota; kingdom Metazoa; phylum Arthropoda; class Insecta; order Hymenoptera; family Formicidae; genus Odontomachus; species Odontomachus brunneus. The sequence continues at coordinate 34,176 of NW_022639842.1, read as the reverse complement.
AATAACCAGTATTCGGACTACACAAAATATGAACGGCAATCAGCAGCAAGAAGCAAGATCAATTTATTCTTCTTTTGACTTACCGTTAAGAACTATTGAAAATATAGAACAAGCTGTGGAACAATTTTTACACATTCAAGATAATTTTGATCGCTCGGTAAGATTTATGCTCTTTGCAAAATCGTACAATCTTTTCATTCTTTATGATATACGAATTGAACATTGTAATAAAATATATTATTTGTTGCAGTGTACAGAAGCATGTGCAATAGGAGGCACATCTTCTTACCATTTTATAAAACGCAATATGGATCGATTAATTAGCAACAAAATTGCACAACAGTACAGTTGGTTAGGTGCTAAACAAAAAAGGAAATTTTGTAATCTTCGAATTGCAGTAATGTTACTCAGTAAATATATTCTTTCATGTATTAATAGTTCAAAACCGATATATGCTAAATATTCTTCTCGATAACGGCTTATTCCTTTAATACTTGTTTTTTATTGCATTTTAGTGCTTAATAATAATTATTAATTAGTATTTAATAATTAAATATATTTTTGTATTAATACATTCTTTTCAAATTTGATAAAGTATAAATAATTCATGGAAACAATAAATTCATGAATCTATGCTCATATATAATTTACTTTTGTGATAGATGCAGGCGTTTACCATTCTAATCCGTCTTATACAAAATTAGAAATGGAAAAGGCAATGCAGAAGTGGCTCAAGAGGGCCAAAGAGCGATATGATGCGGAGAAGAAAAGACTTGAAGCACGTGAAAATGATACGTAGTAATTCTATTTATTCATTCTATTACACATACATTGTTTTAAGACTGACTTTTGAGTGATAGATGGCAGACAATTTAAAATAAGTATTATTTTCTGTTATATATACGGTCGTGGACGGAAAGATTGTTCGCTATTTCCGCGACATATTTTGGAACCTAAGCGAATGGTCCAATGAGAGAGCTTGTTTTAAAAACGTCTGTAGTAGATCAATTCTCTCATTACATTATTAAGCGGGATGTACAATGAAAACTGAAACTTTAAACTTTAAGTAAGAAATTGACTAATCATAATTATTCGTCTATAATTCAACTGTCATTGGTGTATTTCTTACTTAAAACTTGAAACGTACAGTTTAAATATTATTGTAGACCCCGCTTTAGCTACGTTACAAACGCATTAGAAAGATAGCGAAATAAGCCTTATCTAATAATTAAGGAATTATCGTCCATGACTGTACCTTCTGCCTTAGTTTATATTCTTTATACCTGTTTATGTTCTGTAGAACTGTTTATGTTTTAAGACTGAGTTTTGATAGATAGCAAATAATTTGAAAGAAGTATAATTTTCTGTTGTATACAGTGCAAGGATTTATTTTTTCATTATATTTTGGAACATAGGCGAACGATCCTATGAGAGAGCTTGTTTCAAAAACGTCCTATATATTCTTAGGAAATAAATTTTCTCATTAGACCATTTCACCTATGTTCCAAACGCATTACATAAATAACTGACACTTTTACTGTGTCGACGACTGTATCTTTTGCCTTAAGGTTTATATTATTTGTAAGTGTTAATATTCTTTATAACTTTATTGTATAATATAATTTCATGTTCTCTATATATGTTTATAATTGTTGAGAATTGACTTTTCGGGCGAAGTAATAATATATTACCGCGATAGAAATCAGCCGAGGACTTTCGTCTTCCCGGGAGATCATAAAACTTTTTTCGAGATTGGTGCAATCGCCGGCGACATGTCGTGTGATATTGCTCCATGGGCCCAAAGGAGATATCAATATTTCATTATAATTATGCGACGTAGTCTACGGCGGAATGTGGAAAATATTGTCTTGCGTAATTGATTGTCATCAAGTCGCAGAATCAAATCGCGTTGGACGCAAGACACGTGACTCGACCGGGCATAAAGTGTTTCCTTTAAAAATTATATATAAATATATATTTATGTGTACTAACATTAATGTAAGAAATAAAACAAAATCTAATTAAAAGGACATACATTTTTATGAGTCTGCTTATCGAGTTCCGTTGTTAAAGGTAAGAAATTAATGATGTAATTAATGGTGCATTAAATTTGATATGTACTCGTAAATATGAAAATAAATAATTAATACTGCATTTCAGAATTTTATTCTTAT
>NW_022639842.1:30220-31992 GCF_010583005.1 Odontomachus brunneus | reverse complement strand
TTTGCTATTAACAATTTATTTATTATACACTACTTTACCTATTATAAATATATTACATATATATTTATTGTCTTTTCTGTTACCATGTTATTATACAGGGTGTCCCGAAATTAAATTTGACAATTTCGGGAGGGTGTACGATAACGATAAACAAAGAAAAAAGTCGTTTAGATATTTGCTCATTGTACCTTCACATTACAAAAATCGCAAAAAAATGGTTTTTTTATAAAACATTAAATAACATACAATTATGACATTTATTGAAACATATAAAAAAAAATTGCTACGCATGAAATTCAGAGAACAAAGTAATTGAAATCCTTCTGAAGTTGAATTAAAGGTAAATAGATACGCGACAACGCGGGATTATTGAAACCTATTTATTTACTTTGTTTACATTTTTGTCTTTCTCACACGAATTCGCTACTTCATCTAATCGGCACGCATATTTTCGTATTGCTTCGAAAACATTACTGTTGCACAAACTGTATATGTAAACCATGTCGGCATATTCAACGTTACAATATGTACGCGGCATATTATGACAATGTTCCTTAACGCTTCTGATAAGTAACTGACTAATTCGTAACAGACAGATATGTAAAACTGAATATATAGGTTTCAATAATTCCACGTTATCGTACATCTATTTGTCTTTATTTCTACTTCAGAAAGATTTAAATTCACTTTCTTCTTTTTATTTCATGCTTTGCAACTTTTATTTAATGATATGTTATAATAAATGTAATAATTGTAATGTTATTTTACGTTTTATGATAAAAAGATTATTTTTCCGTTATTACTAAAGCGAAGGTAAAACGAGCTAATCTGTAAACAACTTTTTTCTTACTTTATCGGTCCCGTACACGCTCCCGAAGTTTTGACATTTAATTTCGGGAGACCCTGTACAATAACATTGCTAGAGAAAAAAAGATAATAAATATATATAATATATTTCACACACACACAATAGGTAAACTACTGTATAATACATTAATTTTAGCGCAAAGAGCTGTACGAGATTCAATACCTGTATAAATAGCATATATCGCGCAAGACGACGAAGTAAGAGGCAAACGAGTCGCCACAGGCAAAGTCTTGTGGTCCCATTGTCTGCGGTACTTCGGGCCGTACGGGAAACTTTCGAAATCATTTTTTTCTTTGATTTATTAAACTGGATATTTTGATCAGAATTAAGGAATATGTACATTGAAATACATTTCATTCTCTTCATATTAAGATTCGGATTATCCGGATATCAGGATAGTTCGATTATTTACGTTATTCCATTATTCGAATTATCCGGATTGTCCGGATAATTCAAATATCCGGATTTCAGTTGTCGGATAATAATTATATCGGATAATCCGGATAATAAATTTTCGTATTCGGCTCTAGTATTAACGCTTGACATGAACATCACCTACGTGCGCAATCGTAGTTGCCAGGAGATGCACAATGACACCCATTTTTCTTGACAGATCTTCTTATTTTATACACTTTTTATATGTACGGTACTTTCTATTTACTTAACATTCTTTATATTTATGACATTGTATAATTCTTTCATTTTATATTTTATATTCATTATATTCATTTTACTTCCCGTTGTTTAAATACACTTTGGTAAAATACACGTTGCTTTGTACCACTCAATATGAGCGATCTTTTCTTTGTTGCATTAACAATGATACTGGATTTGGTTTTTCTAAACGTGAGACGGAAAGTTGGGAGGCTACAGAGGAATGAGAGAGAGAGAGAGAGAGAGAGAG
>NW_022639842.1:26335-27787 GCF_010583005.1 Odontomachus brunneus | reverse complement strand
TGTTTGTAAATTATTACTTCCTCAATATCTCGCTCATGTTTTTCTATTTCTGTTACTTCCTGCGTTTTATTCGTCTCGTTATGTTCCTCGCTATTCCGTGCCTCTTCCTCATTATTCACGTTTTGTAATTCTTTTTCTTCTCGCAACCTCTGCTGATATCTGCAATCATGGAAATGGACGCTTACATTCGTTGCATCAGAACCGTAACTGTTAACATATTTAATATTTTCGAAATATTAAAACATTGCGCGGGACATAGTTCTTTTGCATCCGATGTAACGTCTTTGTGTCTTGCTGCAAAACAATTCTATTTTCATAATTATTCTTATCGGTAACTATATCGGATAATAATTTCAATCCAGCTGCTTATAAACAAATATAATATTTTTAAATATGAATTCTTGCACTCATTTATGAATAAGCAAATATTTTATCTGCTAACGTTTCTCAAGCCATGCGCCGTTTCACGATTTCTATGATGTCTGGATACTCAGAAGACTACATGTTTAAAGCAAGTAACATAAGAATTGTGTAAGCTTGTTGTTACCATGTGAACGGGGCAAATTTAGAGAAACATTCAAATTTATTAATAATTGCAACAAAATATTTTTTAATGCATGATACAAAGTGGGCAGTTTCACGTTCACAATTAATTAGAAATATTTACCAAAGAAATATTTACGATTTTCCACGGTTCGCACATTGCGAAATTATCATGTTACTTGTTCTTTTGTTTTGATACACTGAGTCTTGAGATATTATGGCCAAGAAAGGACATGTCTCAAGGAACTTGTAGCAAATTATCCATAGGGGAGACCGGGGCAGGTTTGCAGTAGAGGTACGTTCGCAAATCGTTTTGTTCACGTACTTATTGTGAAACAAACAATTCGAGTGGAATCATAAAACATTTCGTTTATTGTAAAGATACTTCCAATTTTCATTACAATCGCGCAAATATTACAGGTAAAAGAAAGAAAAAAACAGATTTCAGGTCAGTTGAGTAAAGTTTTAGACGTCTCGAAATATTCTCTTTGCATTTTATATCGTGAATGAATGAACTGAAGTTATGCAATATTAGTTAAAATGAAGTTTGTTGAAGATATATGATACACTGTTTTGTATAATAATAGTGAACTTTATTCTTAAAATTATTAAAGTCGCAGAAATGAGTAGATGGGGTAAGTTCGCTAATTTTTCTGTATGGTAGCATTGATGAACTGGTGCAGCTACGCGCAAAAAATAGGTTAGTCAATACATTGCTCAATGCATAGTGATCATAAAATCATAGGACACAATGCAACGCGAACATATGATGATGTATACACATAAAAAGTATGTTACATAAAATTATTTCTTTTTGTTTTTAAATATAAATAAAATTGTAAGCACAAAGATATATGGTATCTCATTGTATAATTGATTGGTGTAACATTCCTCACAGTGTATAATTAC
>NW_022639842.1:22764-25291 GCF_010583005.1 Odontomachus brunneus | reverse complement strand
AGCGGCCCAAAATTTCACTGTCGTAAATGATGGTGCAGAGTCCCCATACACAGAATCCAACTCATCTTTGATTTGCGTAGGCGTATTGCCTTTCAAAAACAAATATTTAATGACAGCTCGATACTCGATTTTGTCCATTTTCACAAAAACACTCACATCAACTTACTCAAACGACTGTTACATAACAACTGCGAGTCCAAAATGGCTGAAACTTCGGTGAGTAACTGTCAACAGATGAACAACGAAATTCACTAGCTTTTATTTACAAGTGCTGCTATCTTCACGTTGAGGTCGGAAACTTTTCAGACCACCCTCGTACATGTATTTTATGTAATGCTGACCAACCCCGAGCTGCTAGCGTACGTGCCCGGGGCAGATATGCCTGCTTACTACGTGTTGATATTGTTATTATTATAGACGAAACTATTCACTTTATAGCATCGTCGATAGGATCAAAATGTAGAGGAAGATTGTCTCTATCATTATTATATAGCCAATTGGAACAATTAAATATATGAAACTGTTTTATCATTGAAATTCGAAAAAATTTGCGAACCTGCCCCGGTCTCCCCTATATAATTTTAACAAATATTTTTTTTATGAAATGTATATTATATTATTTCCACCAAGCTTCACATAAATCTGCATACTTGTGGAAGAAAAATTACTTATTTAATTTTTCCCTACATGCATGTAAGGCTCTCTTTACATGTCGCATTAACTCTTTTTTTCAATGACATCTCAAGCGAGAAAATGCACGCTATAAATTGTAAGGAAATACGTACAAATAACTGAAAAAGGTATAATTGTATAGAAAGAACTGGAGGTATCAATCGAGCAATCAATGACTGTCTAATACCGATCGATAATCGCGGTCGTTTAGCCCGACTATGTTCTTCCAACAACTCGAGGCACTCGTCACAGTTTTGCACCCACGCATCGTATTCGTCTCGCGAACTCAGTTGAGCCGACTGCTCCTGCAATTCTCGCTCGATTTGCGCAAAATCTTCCATTTCTTTTACAAAGTACAAAAACGCACTTTCACAAATTGATATCAATCTAATAAACAAAATTCGATCCAAAAATATTATCTATTTCATTAAACAACTATCTTTACATTGCCGTTAGACAACGACCTTCGACTCTCGTTTTTAAACAAATTTTCTCTTTGCTTTAACATTCGACGGTTTACATACAACGACGGTTTTTACAACGACTGGCTGCTGACTAACGACTGCCTCTCTCAACTACTGTATGTATATATCGTTTCATTGCAACGTATTATGCAATAATTTGCAGCATGTATTACACGCTTCTGACGTCATTACAAAGAGATACACAATGCGAAGAGCCAGGCGCCCTTTCAGCATTCCCTTTGAAATGTACTCTAACGTACATGACAATATATTTCATACTATATCATATGTATTTCATTATTATGATACTTGCGCAACGAAACGAAATGTATCATTATGAATATGTGAGACGTTAAAAATTTGCTGCCCAATATTGTTACTATGAGTACACTTGAGGAAAAAGCTTTTCTTTACAAAAAAGACATGTTTCAAAAATAATATATCTTTATACAAGGATATGTTTATTTCATTGAACGAAGAGCGTGGCGATGGGGCGTAGTATAGGATCGTCGGACGGGTCGGTAAAGGAATAGTGGTGAGAATCGCGGCGATTTTCCATCTTCTATCGCAGACGTAAGAGCGAGGTAGATAGCATTATGAGACGTGCTGGCCATCAATCCTAAAATATGTTTGACGCACACTAAGAAAACGCTCGACTCACATTATCACGTGTATTTTATCAAAATACACGAGATGTATGTTTCGCTCGCTCGAACGTCCATGAGCGAGTGGAATATTTATTGAGACACCGCGTATGCCTCACATTTAGACGAGACAGTGTGAGTCGAGCGTTTTCTTTGTGTGCGTGATACGTATTTTAGGACAGCATTTCTGGTAATACGTCTCATAATGTTATCTCTCTCGCTTTTGTTTGCGATAGAGAATCGAAGATCGCCGTGACTCCCATCACTATTTCTCTACTGAGCCGTCCGACGATCTTATACTACGCCCCACCGCTACGCTCTTCGTGCCTCACGTACAGGCAGCAGTGATAAGTGACGCGCAAAGATGTATAGATATGGACAGGTAATACATAGCAGGCTGTGTCCGGCGGAGGTTAGAGAGAGAAACGTACTTCTCTCTTTAAAATGTTCGTGCATTGACATTCGTACTTCCGGACACTATACAGAGACAAGTTCCGACAAAATATGTTTCTCTGTCTAACCCCCTCCGGACACTACTTGTACTACAGAAAGTATAGGCAATGATCAGTCCGTATCTATAATGTTTATGGTGACGCGTCACCGTGTACGAGACACACAGTATACGGACGGTCAATGTACACGCACCGGCGTTAATGCCGTCCGTATATCCGTGTAACTCGCACACGATGACGCGTCACTCACACACTGTAGGTCAGGCATAAGCAGCACAGTGCGACGAAGGGGGCT
>NW_022639842.1:19351-22754 GCF_010583005.1 Odontomachus brunneus | reverse complement strand
ATGTACACGCACCGGCGTTAATGCCGTCCGTATATCCGTGTAACTCGCACACGATGACGCGTCACTCACACACTGCTGCCTGTAGGTCAGGCATGAGCAGCACAGTGCGACGAAGGGGGCTAGCGGTATACGATCGTCGAACGTTTGGAGAGGGAATAGTGGTGGGAGTCGCGGCGATCTTCCATCCTCTATCGCAGACGTAAGAGCGAGAGAAATGACATTATAAGATATCGTGGACAGAAATGCCGTACTAAAATACGTGTGATACACCTCAGGAAACGCTCGACTCACACTGTCGCGTCTATATGTGAGCAATATGCGGTGTCTCGACGACTGTTTCACTCGCTCGAACATCCATGCATTTTTTTCTTGTTAGCAAGGAAATTACTGTAATGTAAAAGGAGATGTTGGGGAAGGGTTTTCAGGAGGCTTCGACAAGTACTTTTTAATAGCTGCTCTTGAAAAAAAAAATATTAGATATATTTCAATATAGAATACTAAATCAATATAGAATACTGCAACAATATAGCGCTTGTATAGGTTGTCGAAGTAATATATTTTTTATTTTAGTGTTGCATAATTATTATATATATATATATATATATATATATATATTATTATTATATATATTATTATTATTATATATATATTATTATTATTATATATATATTATTATTTCTTCAAATAATTATATCTCGCGTGTTTATGCAACACTAAAATTAAAAATATATTACTTCGACAACCTATACAAGCGCTGTATTGTTGAAATATTCTATATTGATTTAGTATTCTATATTGAAATAAATCTAATATTTTTTTTTTCAAGAGCAGGTATTAAAAAGTACTTGTCGAAGCCTCCTGAAAACTCTTCCCCAACATCTCCTTTTACATTACAGTAATTTCCTTGCTAACAAGAAAAAAATGCATGGATGTTCGAGCGAGCGAAACAGTCGTCGAGACACCGCGTATTGCTCACGTATAGACGCGACAGTGTGAGTCCAGCGTTTCCTTAGGTGTGTCACACGTATTTTAAGACGGTATTTCTGTCCACGATATCTTATAATGTCATTTCTGTCGCTCTTACGTCTGTGATAGAGAATGGAAGATTGCCGCGACTCACACCACTATTCCCTCTCCAAGCGTCCGACGATCGTATACCGCTAGCCCCCTTCGTCGCACTGTGCTGCTCATGCCTGACCCACAGGCAGCAGTGTGTGAGTGACGCGTCATCGTGTGCGAGTTACACGGATATACGGACGGCATTAACGCCGGTGCGTGTACATATGTTTTGTATAAAGTAAATAGATATAGTAGTCAAAAGAAATCATAAATTGCATTCAGCAAAACTGTGTTTAATATCGTACGTCTAATATCTAATACAAAAAGTACAGAACTCTGCATGATTGAAAATCACATTGTAATTGTTTGCAATGTAATGTATGTAACATGTTGTCAAATATCGCATTATTGGAGTAAAATAAAACTTTAAAAAATATATCTTTAAAACAACAAAACAAAGAATAAAAATGAAAATATTATGAAACTGTTATGTCTTTATATTCTTCTTTAAAAGAAAATTAGCTTACGCTGAAATATATTAATAATGGTGGACCTGATTGTAGATACTGATTGCCTGTTTTAATATATTTTTCTTATTACATATATCTACTTTCCAAAGTATTGTTTCAATCGATTGAGCATCAACCGATTCATGTGTTTTTACTACAACAGGTTTATATTACGACACAAAAAAAATGTATATTATATCAATGCTTATGTAGTAACGTATCTTACATTTATATTTCTTATACTTATTTCATTAAAACATTTCAATTTAATACAGTCAAATATTAATTTTTACCTATGTGTATATTTTCTTACGATGTATGTATGTAGGTATTTCATTTCAGTAATACATTTTGTGTTATAAATGTAACTTCCGTCACAATCACAATTGCTATACGTGAATAGTAATTATTATGTTCAACGGAAAAATATTTTTTGGTAACAATTTACAATGTGTGAAGTCAGTAATTTAAAAATCGTACATATTACCATTAGCAACAATTTAATCTAAAAATTTGACGTGAATACATGCAAAAAGTAGAATATTATATTCTTAGAACTGACGAGTTGTAGAAGTGTACCAACTGCCGTGCGGCTGTTTCACAACACCCTGCATATATTTTAAACTATTACACCTATAGTGTAACTTGCAGCAATTATTTATTACATCGCATTCTTCTAAACTAAACAGTCACGTTCTTATTGTATACATATTAACAAATATTACATTACACAGCGAAATATTTGTGCTTTATTTATAATTTTCTTTTCTTCTCTGGAAACAACATTTTGTTCCTTGAAGCAAATGATTATAAAATGTACGGATGGTCTATATATTGAAAATAGAACTAACTTTTACATTAATAGCAAATACTTACTGCAAAGAAATATATAATTTAATAACGCAAATTATAATATACTTAAAAGACGAATATTCTGTATTGAAGTAATTAAAAATATTTCTGTCTTATTAATATATCCTTTATTTTTAAAACATAAATTATTAGTAGTCCTTCTCATATTTCTTAACGTTTTGCCAGCGTGTATGTTGTAAGAAAGACAGCTATTTCTTATTTCGAAAGATCTTTTTTTGCATTACAGTCAACTTTGTATTTCGTACAGTCATAAAATAATATGTAGCAACACATATTTTATATTATTTTTACTTCATGTTTCCTCCATCTTAAGAAATTTTTGTGTGTAAGCAAAATTTAGTTTCCTCTATGAAAAGCATATATCCTTTAGTTAAGTAAATATGTCTTTCATAAGAAGCAAAAACCTTCATCATTCACTGAAATAAATATTTTATTTCTACTATGTTATCAGTGGAATACAAGTAAATACGCTATTACGACCCGTGGAGTAAATAATGTTACTCAATCCAGTAACATTTTTTTGTAACTATTGTTTCCCTCAGTACAGTATATCAGGTTGCCGGATGTATGAAGTAAAAAACGATTATTTACAAATTAACATGGCTCGTTGAAAGTATGAACATACGTGCAATCTTTTAAATGTTACAACATCTGCAAAACAGAATGTCGAAACGTTATGCGTATCTATCGGTTCCGCGAGTAATTGGGAGAAGCGAGAAAAATAAGGTCCCCGTACACACAGAGAAAAAGTGTTTTGAAACAAAAATTACTTAATTGCAGAACCTTATCTACTGGTAGGGTCCTAACAGCATATTTACTTGTATGTAATTGATGAAATCGTTTCAATAAAATATTTCTCTTAGTGACTGAAGAACATGTTTACATCATTATATGTTGTGATGATAGAATTTGTATGTTATGAAAGAAAAATATGTTTCGCAACGGAAAGAAGATTGTGCTTG
>NW_022639842.1:16465-18581 GCF_010583005.1 Odontomachus brunneus | reverse complement strand
ATTTTTTCATCGTTTGCGTCCATTGTACCGAAAAGAGATTTGGCTATCATACCTATTCCGTCTATTAAGCCGCGTCGGCGATTTGGTATTAGTGAGTGTATTTCGTAAATTCGGTTCAGTATTAGTTGTGTTCGATTCAGTCGTGTTTTTACTATATCATACAAATCATATAAATTATTACAGGTCTTTCCAGTATTTGATGTGAATCCTTGTACATCACAAATTTTTTTCGTATTTTCGAGATATTCCTCTAACTGGTCCCGTCGTAAGTCTAATGTTTTTAAATTTACTTTTATAACTATTTTCCAGGTAGAAGTGACTTGGTATAATTGACCTTGTTTGTCGAAATATATGCCCGGTGTATGTGTAAACTTTTGGATTTCGTACGGCGCTTTTTCTTGTGAATCATTCGTCATGAGCCCGATGCTCTTTATCAGGATGAGCGTTCTGTAATTAGATCGTGGGTGTTGGTTTTAGCAATCTGATGCTTTGCTTTACGTAGCAGAAATGTTTTCTTTTGGATGCGTATACTTTCAGTTTCTTTCTATCTGTTACCTTGTACGGACTCATTAAGGAAAAGAAATAATATGTCGTTGTGTCACGAGTGTGTTATTACTTGCCCCGTGGTAATGTTATTTTTATTTTATATTGTTTGTGTAATGTGAGAATATATATATATATTTACTTATGTGTGTGGTGCTTTTATAGTATAGATGTGCTAGTTGCGGGGTCCGCATTTATGGTTCCGCCCATAAATACTTATTATTCGACTTTTCTCCGATGGATATAATATCCATTCCCGGCAGGCCGGAAGTTTTTCCGCCTGTCGGTCGTGGTCCAAGTGTACTTCAACCCAGGGAGTGTGGGTCTTCGTTTATCACCGCAGGGCGCGAATCTTCCGTGGAGTCGTTTTTGCCGCCCGTAGGTCGTGGTAGAGGGATGATCCATCCTGGCTCTTTGTCTGCAAGTGTGGGTCATGGGAGACCTTTGAGGACTTACCCTTTTTCTACTCGAGGGCCTTCCACGTTGGATAGATTTCAGGTAATTACCTTTTATTGTTCTATATATAATTTTAATCTATTTGCGTGGACGCGTATTGTTCTTCGTCCTCTTTTTATTGTGTAATTTTCATTCAAATGCGTTTTTATTATATCATAAGGTCCTATCCAAAGAGAGTCCAGTTTTTTTGATCGTCCTCTTCTTACGGTTTCGTCGAATACTAATACTTGGTCTCCTATTTGGTAGTTAGTTTGTTTTGTTTTCTTATCATAATATTTTTTGCTTTTTTCTTTTTCCTCTCTCAAATGTTTTTTCGCTATTTTATTAGTTGCCCTTAATCTTTGTTTCATTTCTTGAGCGTAATCATCTATTGAGTATGAGAATTTTGGAGGTTGATTTAGTGCGGTTGGTATATTTGCCTGATGTCCATATACCAATTCAAAAGGAGTGTAATTTGTGCTAGTATGAGGTGTTGTATTGTATGTAAAGATAGCATATGGTATCCAGTCGTCCCAATCTGTTTGATCTTCTTTTATATAATGGCGCAAATATTCCGCAAGTGTTCGATGTGAACGTTCAAGAGCTCCATTGCTTTGTGGATGATATGCTGTTGTTTGTAATTTTTCAATTTTTAATAATTTACATACTGTTTTAAAAATGTTGCTTAAAAAATTCGTTCCTTGATCCGTCAGAATTTTATCTGGGATTCCATATTCAAGCACGATTTTTTCTACGAATTCTCTTGCGACCGTTGATGCTTCTTGGTTTGGTATCGGTATTGCTTTGCTAAATTTTGTTAAATTATCCTGAAAGGTTAATAAGTATTTATTACCTTTTTGGGTTATTGTTAATGGACCTACTATATCCAATGCGCATTTTTCAAATGGTTTTTCTGGTGTGTCTGTGATTATCATTGGTGATTTGTTTTTCTTTGCTGCCTTATTTCTTTGGCATAAGTCACATTTGCTTATATATTTAGTTATGTCTGCGGTCATACCTTTCCAATTATGTTTTAGTTGTATTCTTTTTGATGTTCTTTGAATTCCTTGGTGGCCTCCTAAAGGTGCGTTATGATATTCGTAAAGTATTTGATTCTTTTCTTCCTCCGTATATTCTT
>NW_022639842.1:12803-13090 GCF_010583005.1 Odontomachus brunneus | reverse complement strand
TAGGGAATTAGGTTACCGACCTAATTACCTAACAGTTCAAAAGTGTAACGTGATGTTTCTGCAGCGCGTGCACTTTTGATTTACTTGCCGTATTTCGCAATGTTCGTTTATGCAATACATGCATTTCGGCTGAAACGTCTTTCAGCGTTTCATCATGTTTTGTCCTACATAACACTTGCAAAGAAATATTTCTGAATGTGAGGAAAATATTAAGTACAATGAAAGAAAGATGTGTTAATACGTATTATTTTATAGCTGTAGGAAATTAAATATTTTCTTTAATGCAA
>NW_022639842.1:11824-12028 GCF_010583005.1 Odontomachus brunneus | reverse complement strand
GATTACTCACGGGTTCGGGTTTCCCGTTTGGCTTACCATGCAGATTCCAACATTCGTCACGGTTATGGCCGTTCTTTTTACAGTAAACGCAATGTTTTTGTACCGCATTTATGCGCGTATTTTCGATTGGTTTCGGTAACACATATCGATTTGCATAGCGACTTGTTCTACATTCTTGTCCGTTATGCCCTAATTTACCACATT
>NW_022639842.1:11440-11651 GCF_010583005.1 Odontomachus brunneus | reverse complement strand
ATATAGGAGGTTTAATTTTTACGAAGGGTTTTCCATTAGGCCCTTGTACTTTTTCTTCTGAGCTTGCCACTGCTATTGCCTCATGCAATGAGTTATAATTTCGCGATCGTTATTGTCGTTATCGTATTATTGTTCTGAGTTCATCGCATAATCCTATTTGATAATTTTGTAGAGCTTGCAGTTGTACAGTATCTAGTATAGTACGTTTTTG
>NW_022639842.1:8302-10276 GCF_010583005.1 Odontomachus brunneus | reverse complement strand
GTTAACATTTCGTTGCGCAAAAGAAAATAAATGTGTAGTATGATTTCGTTGTTATAATGGTGCTGAACATCGTCGTTATAATATAAAAACAAGACGTTCTGCCGATATGGAGTGTAATGTGATCGCGTGTGCCAATGCGTGTGTGTTCACGGACGCGAACAAGAACGTACTTCATATCTTTCTTGGAAGTTTTGAAACATATTCAACCTCATGTGCCGGACAAATGGATATCGCACGACGGATGAATATGTTGCAAAACATTCGAGGAATTTTGCTAATATGTTTCTGTAGTGTCCGTGCATACACAATGGTTTGAACATGTGTTTTGACACACGCAAGGACATTGCACTGCCCAAGTAGCAAGGTGACGTCTTAATGACGTGTAATGACGTCTTTAAACGTCACCTTGCTACCTGGGTGCGTGCCGGCAGTCGGCCTTCTTTGAAGGCTCCTGGGGAGTCGCATTATTCATCTCTTTGAAATGACGTCAGAAGCGAGAAAACGCATGCTATACATTCTTGCAAAATACGTCGAGATAAACAGATATATTCACAAAACGACATTTGCGATCGTTTAGTACACCTCTAAAATACTCCGTACATTTTACTTTTATTTTCAAAATGAATATATAATCGGAAAATTAATATGACAAGATAATGAGGAAATTAGGTTAGAAAAGACGATTGCACGTCACATTTATTGTATAATTATCTGTTGATTGTTAGAACAAAAGGAAAGTGTACGGAGTATTATAGAGGTTTACTTGATCAATCGCAAATGTCGTTTTGTGGATATATCTGTTTATCTCGACGTACTTTGCAGGAATTTGTAGCATGCCTTTTTTCTCGCTTCTGACGTCATTAAAAAGAGAAGAATGATGCGACTCCCCAAAAGCCTTAATATGTTAAAACATTGAGAAATGATTTTGTTTTATATGGTCTAGGTCTGACGAAGAGATTATGGAGAAACAGGAGGAGAAAGAAAATATGGAGAAAGAGGAAAAAAAGAAGAAAAGAGAAAGGAAGGAGAAAGAAAGAGAAGGTAGCGAAAGAGAGACAGGAAAAGAAAAGTTAGTATCTCACATTTCGTTTTCCGACGTACAAATATTATTAACGTACGAATAAATATAGTACAATAATTACTTTATAAATATAATCATAGGAAATTAATTTTATAAGAAACATGTTTTGTTTTTTAGTGAAATGATTAATGTGTTGAGCACCGTATTGTGCTTATGTTTCAGATCAAAGCGTAAAAAGAAAGAAAAAAGGAAGGAAAAGAAGAAAGTAGAAGAAGAAGAGGAAGTACTGATTGAAGAGGAGGAAAGCGAAGAGATGGAAAATAGGAAAAATAGAAGAGGAGGAAGAAATTTAGATACACGAAATGCTATGTAAGCATATAATAAAAGAAGGAACGTCGGTATTACAAATGTTATTATAATGTATCCCTTGTGAATATATGTCATATATTACATATGTTATATATTTTTTGTAGATACTTCCGAGGACGAGGACAAGGACAAGGAAGGGACGAAGGGAATGAGAGACGGGATGGATGGTATGGCGGATGGAGGGATGTTATAGGAGGAGGTTGGACAGGAGGAAGGGGGGGTGGTTGGAGAGGAAGAGAAGATTGGAGAAGTGGTTGGGGAGAAGAAGGAGGTTGGAGAGGTGGTTGGTGAGGAGGAGGAGGAGGTTGGAGAGGTGGTTGGGGAGGAGGAGGAGGAGGTTGGTGAGGTGGTTGGGGAGGAGGAGGAGGTCTTAGGGGTGCCCAAAGGGGAGGAAGAGGTTGGAGAGGAGGTGCAGGTCGGGCAGGAAGTAGGGGAAGGGGTATAGGGCCCACGTTTGTTTTTAATTATATGTATTAATCTAACAATGTAAGTAAAAAATGTAACAAAAAATGTAAGTAAAAAATATATGTATCATAAAAAATCAAGAAAAGTTGCCATCATTTATTCATAATAAAATCCATTCT
>NW_022639842.1:7699-8292 GCF_010583005.1 Odontomachus brunneus | reverse complement strand
AAGGTCTTAGGGGTGCCCAAAGGGGAGGAAGAGGTTGGAGAGAAGGTGCAGGTCGGGCAGGAAGTAGGGGAAGGGGTATAGGGCCCACATTTGTGTTTAATTATATGTATTAATGTGACAAGTAAAAAATGTAACAAAAAAATGTAAGTAAAAAATGTATGTACCATAAAAAATCAAGAAAAGTTGACATAATTTATTCATAATAAAATCTATTCCTCAAGTGTCATCCCTGCTTAAGGCTCCTGGGGAGTCGCATCATCCATTTATTTTTAATGACGTCAAAAGCGAGAAAACGCATGCTAAAAGTTATTGCAAAATACCTCGAGATAAACAGATATATTCATAAAACGATATTTGCGATCGATGAAATACACCTCTAAAATACTCCATACACTTTCCTTTTATTCTACAAAGGAATAGATAATCGGAAAATTAATATGACAATATAATGAGGAAATTAGGTTAAAAAAGACGATTGCACATTTGTTGTATAATTATCTGTTGATTGTTAGAAGAAAAGGAAAGTGTACGGAGTATTATAGAGGTATTTAATCAATCGCAAATGTCGTTTTGTGGATATATCTGTTTATCTC
>NW_022639842.1:6157-7689 GCF_010583005.1 Odontomachus brunneus | reverse complement strand
AATATTTGGTGTTTATACATTACAAATATTTTCCACAACATTTCAAAAATATATTGTAAACATTGTTAGTAATTATATTGTTAGTTTTGTACCCTTATAGAAATATACTAAGAAATATTAAAAAATTATTAGTGATTAAATATTACCAGTAATTCAGTAATTGTTTGACCAGTACTTAATTTCTGGTGAATACTGATAATAAAATCACTGTTAAATATTGATAGTAATGAAATACTGAGAATTATTATGCGAAGGTGAAAAATGAGAAAATCATAATGTTTACAAAGATATACTTATATTCCTAATTTTCTCATGTCTCATAAAGTACTAGATATCGAAGGTTATCACACATTCCAAAGTTTTATGAATCCTCCTGCGATAATTTCGATCCCAAGCGGTATACCACTGGTCACCCCCATTCATATCCTGACCACATTAAACTGTTGCTTAACCTGACGATCGAGCGCGCACGCGGCGACTCCAACGATGTTCTTACAATTCATGCTTATATCATATATTCTTATAGTGTTCACAGTATATTATAACATACCTAGCAAATACCAAATAATAGTTATATAATTTTTACTTGTTGTTTATTGGATAATTTGTTGATAGATATTGAAACAATGCAACATTCGATATGCGATGAATATTGATGTAATGTAGTGAACTCGTGATAATTACTTTTACATTTTTAACCAAATGTTATAATGATTAATCCAACAAAAAAAATTAAAAAATCCAAGAAAATCCAAATTAAACAAATGGAATTACTAAATTTTGAGAGAAACCTTTAAAAAATATTAATTAAAACAAGTGTTGTTTCATGAGATGACATGGTTTCCTTGAACGAAATAAAAGTTTTATTTTCATCATTTTAAAAAATGATATGTGCAATATGTAATCTTGCAACGTTGTAGCAATGTTGCTGCAAGCTTCTGTGCTGTATGGGCATTGCTGAGATTCGAGCCTGAGACCTCTCCCAGGTAGTAGGCACGTCAAAATGACATCCAAATCTAAGTAAGTTCAGGATAAAAAATAACCAAGGAATGATCAAAAATATCGTGAGAGTATCGTCAAAATGATAGTTTAATGTCACAGATCGATGACGACATTTTAGACGACTTAATGACGTTTTATGATGTCTCTAAACGTCAATAATACGTTTTTAAAACGTTATACAGAAACGTCATTAAGATGTCACAAAAAAGACGTTTTAAAGACGTCGTTATTTAGTAACTTGACGTCATTCGACCAGTTATAACCAGTTTTTTACGTCATTTTGACGTGAGTCTGTTACTTGGGCTGATTCTTGTGTCGTTCATCTAACCTACTGCGTCACTTTGATTGAGAGACGCTTTATCTTGTGTACATATAGTATATCCATATACGAAAGCATATGATTAATTTAAAAGAACAGAATAGATTCTTTTAAAATATGTTTTAAAAAGTATGGAGAAAGTATATTTAAAAAATATTTACATGTTTTAAAAGTAAGTAAAATAAATTATTTTGTAAATTTAAATAAATTT
>NW_022639842.1:5816-5975 GCF_010583005.1 Odontomachus brunneus | reverse complement strand
AAAAAGTATGGAGAAAGTATATTTAAAAAATATTTACATGTTTTAAAAGTAAGTAAAATAAATTATTTTGTAAATTTAAATAAATTTGTTTCTGTGATAATAAAAGAAATTTTAATTTAAAACATAAAAAAATACTTTTAATATTAGAAAATAATTTAT
>NW_022639842.1:1918-2022 GCF_010583005.1 Odontomachus brunneus | reverse complement strand
ATAGAATAATTTTGATAAAAAAATTATAGACTTATACAAAAAGCACTTGCATAAAAAGTGCTTTTTGTATAAACTTTTGCATTTGGCGTAAACCTCTTTATATC
>NW_022639842.1:1331-1908 GCF_010583005.1 Odontomachus brunneus | reverse complement strand
TTATTATTATTTTTGGAAGAAATACAAAATTAACTTTTTTATAGAAGCTTCTCCGACAAACAGTTTTATATAATAACGTTTTTCTTAATATTTATCTACTTTAAATATTTATATAGTTAAAAGAATTTGTGTTTATAAAAGTGAGAACTGAAATGTTAATGATTAATCATTCGCATTTGGCGTAAACCTCTTTATATCATTACTTTTGTAGAGAGTACAAAATTAAATAGCTATAGCTCAAAATTAATATTTTTGTAAAGACCTGTAAAATATCTTTTAACAGGATTTGTTTGTTATATTTTTTTTGTAAAGATTTTTTGCATAACAATTTTTTTAAATAACAATTTTTATCCTTTGTATTTTTTTTTGTAAATAGCCAATTGTTATACAATTTTTGTTCAGTTGCTTCTTTAATATTTTTTGTAATGACAATTTTTCTGAGTAACAACTTTTTAGTATAATTATTTTAAAATGTTTTTTTTATTGTATTTTTCAGTAAAGTATTTTCGAATGTACAATTGATCGGGCAAAAAGATTGTTTAAATAATAATTTTTAAAATGTTTTAGCTGTTTTTAC
>NW_022639842.1:245-1321 GCF_010583005.1 Odontomachus brunneus | reverse complement strand
GGCAAAAAGATTGTTTAAATAATAATTTTTAAAATATGTTTTAGCTGTTTTTAGTTTTCTTATGTTGTTTAAATTTTTAATCAGATTTTGTTGTAATATTTATGTAAAGATTTTTTTGTAAATTTTAAAACAATACGACAAAGCGCGTGCACTTGGCTTTTTTTTTTTACTTTTTTTGAAAAGGGATTTTTTTCGGATATCACATATTTTTTTACAAAAACAATAATATTTTAAAAATAAATTTGTTGAATTAGAATAATTTTATTTCATTCAACTTCTACATTGCATATATGTAGCTTTACGCAATTAGTAGGTTCTTTAAATTTTATTTCAAAATTATACATTAAAAAAATGGAAGAGGTCCCACCTCCACCCTCGTCGAATTTTCCAACCATACGACGGTCCTCTTTGCTAATGTTGTAACACAAACATTAATATTGTGTTCTTTATTGTCAATTTGCAACAGAAAAATATAATATATTCTTAACGTTTCTTGGTGATTGTCTCTTTATTTACGTATCAACTATAGTGCAAATTGTAATCCAAACAGATATTGAAACAAAGTTAAATCAGCACTTGGTTGATACACGACCGTGTATCTTGATGTTATATATTGTTAGCCATTGTTTTTTCTATATATACACGTATATACCAAAATTTTAATATTATTCAATGCTATACACAAAAAAAATAGAATAATTTCCACCTGCGTCCTTGTTTTATTTTTTATTATATTATTATAGATATACGACAATCCTTTTCATTTTAATATTATTATTATACATTTTAATATTATTATGTAAACATCTGTTTTATATGTTCTTCATTATCAATTTGCAACATGAAAAATGTAAAATATCATTAACTCCTTTATATCAGATAGTATATCAAAATCAAATCACTATATATTGTCGTCAATTTTCTCTGTGTATCCTGTAATGAAAAAAATAATATCGCATATATAACAATAATTTGTTATGTCTCAATACTGTTGTATTAAGATATTAATTCTTATTCTCAATTTGCTGAAACAGATTATAAATAAAATGTGGAAAGTTAAATGGAATACATATATA
>NW_022639842.1:0-183 GCF_010583005.1 Odontomachus brunneus | reverse complement strand
AAAAAAAATAGAATAATTTCCACCTGCGTCCTTGTTTTATTTTTTATTATATTATTATAGATATACGACAATCCTTTTCATTTTAATATTATTATTATACATTTTAATATTATTATGTAAACATTTGTTTTATATGTTCTTCATTATCAATTTGCAACATGAAAAATATAAAATATCATTAAC
>NW_022639841.1:80264-80890 GCF_010583005.1 Odontomachus brunneus | reverse complement strand
ACCGTTTTTACCGTTTACGTTACCGTTTTTTTACCGTTTTTTACCGTTTCATACCGTTTTTTACCGTTTCTTTACCGTTCTATACCGTTTCTTTACCGTTTTTTATATAACATATTATCCATGATGTATATCATGCAAAATCTTGTCGCGGGGGCACAGTGTACGTGCTCAATAGTAATAAGAATATCATGTGTCGCATTCTTTTTCTTGCGCATCTAATTGTCGAATGCATACATCGCTTGCAAAATCTTGTCGCGGGGGCACAGTGTACGTGCTCATTAGTAATAAGAATATCATGTGTCACATTCTAATTCTTGCGCATCTAATTGTCGAATGCATACGTTTGCAGAATATTAGAGTTTGCAGCTGTGACTAAAAAATCACGCTGCGAAATGCGCAGGGCGGCGCGGACGGCGCGGGCGACGCGGAAACCGCCGCAAAATCCGCCGCAAAAAACCGCCGCAAAATCCGCCGCAAAATCCGCCGCGGAAACCGCCGCGAAAACCGCCGCAGATCGGTAAAATGATCTATCGAAAGCAGATAGAAAAAATTATATCGGTAATTACCGATCATCGATATTATGTAAAGATGACAGTAAAAATTATGTAAAGAATATATGTTGGTAA
>NW_022639841.1:79912-80254 GCF_010583005.1 Odontomachus brunneus | reverse complement strand
ACGGTGACGTCATACCCCCCCGCGGTGACGTCATACCCCCGGCCGTTGCGCCCCCCCCCGGTAAAGTCATAACCCCCCGCCCCTCACCCCCCTCGGAGGACCTGAGTTAGAACCGGCCTATAATATCTACTAATGGAAATAAAGATCATAGTTGATAATTTTTTCTAAATTGCAATTTGAGAAATATAAGTAATTGTCTCACATTATATATGTGTGTGCAAGCTGTTGTGACTAAACAATTGATCTTATATTCCACTTCTATATACACGAATTATTTGTTTATAATATTTAAAATATACATAATTTAGAAATAGCTTTTTTAGATTTTTATTGGTTTCCTTA
>NW_022639841.1:78499-79856 GCF_010583005.1 Odontomachus brunneus | reverse complement strand
CGTTAGTGATTCATAGGTAGCGATAAGCAATAAATTATGGTCTACGGCGACTCTAAAATTTCTGAAATATGACGTCACAAGGAAAACTCTGCGTCGTTTGACAAAAGGAGCCGGGCTATGCTATTATTTTGCCGGATTGTGTTTAAGGAAAATAACGTCACTGAGAAAAAAGAAATATTTTTGACCCAAATAAAATTATAGCTATTTTTGACTCCGACTATATTTTTTGTTTATGAGAATATTAGTAGCAACATGTATATAAGGTTATTATTACTAACTTTATGGCAGACTTTAACAAAAAAGTAGTTTTCTTGACCATAATTTGTAAGTAATTATTTCTCTACATGATTATAGTTACAAATATCATGTATTTTCCTCTTAGTGTGTGTATTTAAGGAGAATTTAAAAAATATTTTTTTCATACTCAAATATGTTATGTAAAATATTCAGCATATAATTAACTCTTTCGAAAGTCTTAAAATGAATTTAGAGTTTTGCTAATTTTATTTTCTATGCAAACCATTTCGAAAAGACAAAACCGTGTTAATCAAGTTAGTATTATTGGATTAAAACTATCTCTGCCGATTATTAAACGTCGATGTTTTGTGTATACAAGTTCGGTAAGCCAAATTTCTTCGCGCTTACTTTTATCCGATTTTAATCACCAATGAATAATTTTCATTCATAAATCCAGCGATAGGTCCATTTAACCCATTAACGCCCAAGCGTTCCAATTTTTTAGCGACTTTTCAACGCGATTATTTTTTATGTTATTGGCGTTGAAAAAATTTTGTTTTCACACATTTTGACGTAGAATTTAATGCTCTTTTAGAATCCGTCGTCAAAATTTTGGTCTGATTCAAAGGAAAAATGATATGACCAATTTAAACACAAAAAACATCGAAATTTCAGAAAAATTTTTTTTCTAGATTTTTTTTCAGAATGTTATAGCAAATAATCTACACTTTAAATATGCAGAAAGGTGCAGGGAATAGTTGCACTTTGAGCCAGTATTTTTTGTTTTGGCGAAAAAAAATTTTTTTTTATGAAAATATCGCGTTTTTCGCGAAAAAATTTTGAAAATCGAATAATACGCGTTTTTTTCATATTATTGTTAATTTATTGAATAAATAACTATGTATCATCAAAATAAATGATATATTATTGCTTCTTTGACAAATATAAATGTCTTACCATAGTTTATACATGGCGGGTTCTATGTGGCGATCATAAATGTACCACAAACGGTAAAATACTGTAAATTTTCGTATATTTCAGGTGTTTTTTGCAGATAACTGAAATATATATATGTATATATATATATATATATATATATATATATATATATATATATATA
>NW_022639841.1:70279-78365 GCF_010583005.1 Odontomachus brunneus | reverse complement strand
AGCAATAATATATCATTTATTTTGATGATACATAGTTATTTATTCAATAAATTAACAATAATATGAAAAAAACGCGTATTATTCGATTTTCAAAATTTTTTCGCGAAAAACGCGATATTTTCATAAAAAAAAATTTTTTTTCGCCAAAACAAAAAATACTGGCTCAAAGTGCAACTATTCCCTGCACCTTTCTGCATATTTAAAGTGTAGATTATTTGCTATAACATTCTGAAAAAAAATCGAGAAAAAAAAATTTTTCTGAAATTTCGATGTTTTTTGTGTTTAAATTGGTCATATCATTTTTCCTTTGAATCAGACCAAAATTTTGACGACGGATTCTAAAAGAGCATTAAATTCTACGTCAAAATGTGTGAAAACAAAATTTTTTCAACGCCAATAACATAAAAAATAATCGCGTTGAAAAGTCGCTAAAAAATTGGAACGCTTGGGCGTTAATGGGTTAAAGCCGTCCAGGTGAAAGACAACCCCACGTAATCGCTCGCGTTAGCGGAATTAACGGCGTAAGAATAGATTTCGCGGAACGCGTTTTCTAAATGATTAGCGATGTCGGTGTCTTCGGCGGGCGGGAGAATCTTTATACTCGCCTCTCGTCCTAATATACGAAAATTTGTAAACCGCCGCGCGTTTTCTCCCCGTATTTCGACATAATTAAATTTAACGTTACCGCGCTCGTGAAGAACTTCTTCTTCTTCTTCCTCCATAGGCTCCTCTCGTGTCGGTTCTATTTCGGAGGAGAGAGCGCGTCCACGTGTGCCTCTTTGTTGTACTGTAAAAGAGTAATGCAAAATAATTAGAAACGCGAACTCTGTAAAATATTTAATATTCAATATAAAATATTAATATATTAAATAAATATTTAATAATAATAAAATATTTAATATATTAAATATTTAAGTCATCTTATAACTCACGTTCGAATTTACTCTTCCGGCGTTAAATTGAAATATGATAACTCCTGACTAGAACCCCATACCGGCGAATCGGGAAAAAATCGTAATTCCGGGGGAATTTCTGCGTTACCCTCCCACAGTATCCTCTCCCATTCCTCTTCTCTTTCCGCGTCGGGAATATGCGGCATATAATTTTTCCCTTCGTCGGAATGCTGGCTAACCGGCGAGTAACTCGGTTCTAGTTTCATTTACAATCATTTGGATTAAATTCGAACGTAAAATAAACTAAACGTTAATAAAAATAAACATCCAGAGAATTTCGCGTGGGTTCGCACGCAAAAGTTCTTACCTGATATTGTCGAAGAAAGCGGCTCTCGATAGCGGTGAACGTCTTTAGCATTACCCCCGGCATTGTCGTCGTCGCGTTCTTCTCCCTCGTTATTTTCCTCGCCCCTGTCTTCGTCGACATTGACGTCGTTGCCGGAATTATTGGCGACGGCGACGTTACCATCATCGCCGTGGTCGCTGTCGGCTCTATCACCGTCGTCGGTGTTGTTGTCGTCCTTGTCATCGACGTCACCGTCGTCGCTGTCGGCGTCGTCCGCGCCGGCGGCTACCGTTTCGCTAGCGCCGGTATCATTTTCGCTGTTTTCTGAAAGTAAAATTACATTTATATCGCATGAATCGATTTTAATATGACTTTTGTTATTTTATAAATATTTATGCAGTCTTACGTATGGGTTCAGCAACGACGGTCTTATTCGCAACCGTTTCCACGCTGCAGATACTGTCGGAATCCCATAGGTCGGCTTCCGATGTCGAAGCATTATTACAGCCTAAAAATTATTTTGGTGTTAGATAATTAGATAATTAGTTAATAATTTATCCGATAAAGCACCTTAAATCCGATACTCCTCTCTCTCTCTCTCTCTCGATTTGTACTTACGCGAAATCGCCTGATTCGAGTAAGGTGTTTCCTCTGCGAGGCGTTTACGACTCCGTGGAAGAAGTTCAAACGCTTCCCCGTCACTGGTACCGACGGCTACAAGAGTCGGACTTATGTTACGTCCTGCGATTTATTTTTTTAGTGCTAACCCGGTATCGTAAATTTTATTATTTTAGTCGCGGGTTTAGTTAATTTCACGAGAACGCGTTTCAACGTGAGTGGCTACGTTGAAACTACGAGTATTAGCAGGCTGAAAGGCCGAATACGATTGTTAGCGGGATCTCGGAGTACGCGACTCTTTATTCTGCTTCCATGGCAAGGTCAGGAATCGATGAAAAAATAATCAGGAGGTGATTTGGAGTACGAAAATAAAAGGGAATTTATTAATAAGAAAGTGCACGATATTAACGACGCACGGCGATAAGCACGGGGTAATAATATTATTTGTCGACTCACTTTAGTCGCCAGGTTCCCTCTGTGATGCAGAAGATTTCGAAGTGCTGGCTGCGGCTGGAGAAGAGTGTTGCCCTGGTGTGGTCGAATCTGGTCTAACTATTTTACATTCGCGAGACTCGTATAAGAAGTTTGGAAAATGAGGAGTTTAGAGATCGGAAACGTGGGTCTAGTAACGTCGTCGATGAGCAAGTAGCTCGGGAAATAGGGAAGCGGAATGAACGAGGGCGTAGGACTAGTAACGCCTTCGTGGGAAAGTGATAAAGACAGGATTAGGAGTTATCGTGTTGATGATCGGCAAGCCGGAACGTCAGCAGGGCCTCAGCGTGTTCTCCACGGTGTTGTCAGTGAAGAAAAGCGTTTCGGCAGATGATGCCTTGGAGTTTCCCAGCGGAAGAGTTGCCCTGGAGTTCTCAACGACGGCCAGCGAGAAGAAGAAAATGGGAAGTGGAAATAGAGCCAGAGAGGCCCCTTTTAAGCCCTTCGGATGGTCGATTAGTGGGATTTTGGAAATCGAAGGACCAGTAGTTTTCCTGAGGAATGGATAAGGAGGGTTTGGGAAATCTGGTGTCCAATGAAAGTTTCGGGAAAAGGGGCACGGAGTAGGGTTTAGGAAGTTGATAACCAATGAGGTTTGTGGGGAAAAGGATGAGAAGGAGGAGTGATTCATGGAGAGTCTCGAAAAAAATGCGTAATTTAGAGAGCTTATTTGATCGGTGTTTTACAAGGTTTATAGGTTTATAGTATTTATTTAGGATCGGCGTCGGCTAGATAATTAGTACCTAGCTGGCCGATAGCACCGAGCAGAATATTAAAAAAAAAAAGGAAAATGTTATTTATTACCTTAGTCGGCTCTTCTCTTTTCCATCCGCTTCTGAAATGATAAGATTACAATATTTGTGGTCGCTGCCCCGGGCCCGATCGTTGGAGAAGTCGCTAGTTCTTAGATACGATTACAAGAAACATAAAATGACATTGAATGATGGATGTCAGGAGTTTTTTTAGGATTACTGGGAAAATGGAAAAGTACGAGTGATAAAGAAGTATCGAGTAATAATAAAAGAGGAAGAAAGAGAAAAAGGGAGAAGAAAAAAGGAAAAAGGAGAAGGGTAAGAGGATAACCGGGGAAAAAGGATCACAAAAAAGGATTCGGATTTCTAATACCTGCCTTCCTTCTCTTTGGATGACGTCTCGAAATCTCGTGACGTAACACTTATGAAACGATAAAAACAATAATTATTCTAAAAATTCGCGTAAATTACAAAGTTTTAGTTTTCAGTATAAAATTGATTTATATATGATTTAACTTACCCGTTGTAGGATATCACGTCGGCGATAATGCCCCACACGTCCTCGATGTTCTCCTCAAAATCTCGGCGAAATATCAGAATATCTTTGATTATTTTCATTAATTCCGGATCATCCCGAAATTTGTTGCACTTGCATAAAAGCGCTAGCAGCGTGCTGCTACAAACGCGTGTGAATGAATAAAATAAAGTATAATTTTCCGCGTCATCGGCGGAAATACGCGTCAAATATCGAATGCTATCGATATTTGCGTCGGCGTTTGAAGCCGTAACGATGAACACGCACACTAATGTACCCACTCGCGACATTGTAACGTGTCTCACGGCGGAAAACTGACGGTGAAAAATGCGAAACCGGAGTTTTCTCCTCGCATATATACCCTTAAAATCTCACTTCTCTCTCTCTCCTAGGACAAAACGCTTCTCCCATAAAGAAGGACGGATTTTTAAAATTATTAGGGTTTATTGTCGAAAACACGCTCGATAAATAGTGAGGTAAATAGTCAGGGTAGACGGTTTATGCGTTTTTTCTACCGGACGTGCGAGAATGCGTGGCCATTCATCGACAAAAGAATGATACAACGCGTATGTAGTGTGACCGTTTCTCCGTTGGTTAGACGCGAGAATACGACCAAAACTTCGTCTCCGCCGTTGCGGCGACGGCCGAGCTTGCCGGCAGCTCTCAAAATTTATCTCTCGGTAGAGCGGCGGGGTTCTTGTATCGACGCGCGACCTTCCTTCGCGCGACACGAGAGGAACAGGCGACAGAGTCGGAGGAATCACAAATGCACACACGTCCGATTTAACATTCCGCTATATTTACAAAAAAAAAAACATCAAAGAAAGATATTACAAGGACGCAATGCGGGCTCCGAGTCGCGTCATCGTGCAATCATTCGGCAGCCGGATCCATAGTCGAGGATCCTTCTGCTTCGCGGTGTTCGGACGGCACGCGGCTCGCGATATTCTCTCGATACACGTTAATTATTGCGTAGGGCGCCAGCTGAGTGCATCCCGGCCCTAATTGTCTCTCGCGAACCGCGTATTTATCGACACTCTCGGGAACCCGCACTTTCTAACAATGATCTCGAATCATTACAATATATACGATCTCGCTCGCCGGACTGTGCGGTCGCGAACGCGGTGAAGCGGCCGCAGGCAGCGCGGTAAGGGCGGCTATTCTCTCGTGAGGTCACACGGGTCGTCGCGAACGGTGACGAACCCTCGCGGCAGCCGTCGTGAAGCGACGGCAACCATTCCGATTTTTCCACGCTCGGGCTGAACGACAGAGGTAAGACGGCTCACCAAAATATATCCCCTGCTGGGCTCGCCCCTCGTCCTGGTCCGCTCTCTCGCTTGTCCGCTCGTTCGCTCGCTTGCGGGCTCGTTCGCTCGCTGGTCGTTCGTAGCTAGCTCGCCCGTGAATTTTTCCAGCGCACGCTTCGCTCGCTAGCCGCACAGTGACGATCCTTTGTGCGAGCGCGAAGCTCCTTTACTCGCGGTATCAGCCGCCGATCGCCGCTAGGCCTTATTGGTCCTGCGGGAACGTACGGCTCTAGCGCGGGCGCCTTTCAGGGCCCGCGCGACACCGCCGAATTCTCCGATTTTATATCGACGGCATCCTGTCTCTGACGGCAGCTCCTTTTAGCGGGGGCGCTCAGGTGGCTGCCAAAAGCTTGAAGTATCCCAGGGCGTCCCCCGGGATCTGGTCCTTACGGTCAGCCCTTCCTCGCGCCCCGCTGCAATCTGGTCGGGGCCCCCTCGCTTGTGATAGCGAGGGGTGGATCCTGCCCCGCGCGGCTTGTCGTCCTCTACAGGTCCGTCGTCGCCTGGCTTCGAGCGGTGCATCTCGTCGTTCTCGTCGCCGCCGAGCACACAATTTACAACAACAAAAATAGCAACAAAATTACGCGGTCTCGCACGTAAAAAGCGTGCGAGACCAATCTCCTCGCAGCCGCCCTTCCCGCGGAAGAAGGGGGCGCGAGCACAGCTCTCCTCGTCTCCCCGCTGCTCTCGGTGACGGCGAAATCGCCACGTCACAGTAGCAATGCACTTCCTCTAGGAAAATCGCTCTTTTTTTCAAAAGTGGATTCCGACTAATACCATACGCCAACGTTTATTGCCTAATGAGTCGGTCTTTTTCGGCACTATCCAAATAGAGGTATTATATGATGACTGAGAGTGTCTAATAATACCGCTATTTAGAAGTTCTTGAACTTGCCTGTCTATTTCTTGTTTATGAATTTGTGTGAATCTATACTGTTTAGTATTTATTGGATAATAGACAATTGTATACGATGTTGTATTACTTGTGTCGAAGTTAAGTGTTCCTCAGACAAATGGAAATACTCTTGATAAGATTTTATAGATTCAATTACGTTATTAACTTCGTCGATATCTAAATGGGTCAAATTAATAAAATTTAATAGTCTATCTATTCGGTCACTATTGTAAACTTCGGTCGAATTTACTTGGAGAACATTAATGTCTGGAGCTCGATTATTTGTGTTTTTGCCAAGTTCAATAGTAAGTGATTTTTCGGAGTCACACGATTTGGTCTGAGTCAAAAGTTACCCCAAGCAAGTCGACTATCGGCCGGCAAAAAGCCGGCACAAGAAGTCTAAAGCCGACTGCAAGACTTGACTGATTGCCGGCTGCTAGTCGACTAACAGTCGACAAATGTCCCGATAATTGCCGGCTATTAGGAAGTCATTGCAACCGGCAAAAAGACGGCTCTTTTTTGGCAGCTTTCTGCCAACTTTTAATGCCAACAGAAAGCCAGCTGTTTCTTGTCTTTCCGCCGACTGTAAGCCGACTTTCAGCCAGCTGTCAGTCACTTTTTGGCCAGCTTCATTTTTTATAGATTTTTCATAAAATATTGACATTTTTAAAAACTGAAGCAATACATTTTCATTGCTTTAAATCAGGACTCGCTACATTTTGCCCATTTCGACCGATTTTCGAGATCTGCGCCTTCTATCTTCCCCTTGCCGCGCGGCAGGCCATGCAAGTAACGGTCGCGGCCAGTCGCAGCTCCGAGCTTAGAGGCATGACCGTCAATTGCGTGGAAAAAAGGAGATAAAAGGCGTAGCTCCCGAGAATCGGCCGAAATGGGCGAAATGTGCCGAGCCCTGCTTTAAATAGATCACTATTCCGCACAGTTTAATAAATGATACCAGATATATCCTATTTTCTCGTGCAGAAAACTGCTTTTGAAAATCGTTTTTAAAAAATAATTCTGTTCAAGAAATAATTTAAAACTAAAATAGACAAAAGTAGAATTCTTTTACTTTAACTTGTGTATATGTGTGTGTGTGTGTGTGTGTGTGTGTGTGACATATTTAAAGCACAATGAAAATAACTTGCTCAAGTTTTTTATAATGCCTATGTACGTTTTAGGGTGTGACATAGGTATAATAAAAGACACAATAATAGTATATGTACAGCTTCCGTGAGACAGGGCGTGGCCTATTTTTCGGTGGTGGGGGGTAAAAGCTGGCGCCGGTGTATCAGGGGTAGGGGAAAGGAGACCAGAGGGTTAGATTGGGGTGAGTCGAGAGTGGAGGAGCGTCCCAAAAATGGAATGGTGGGGGGAATTTTGCAGGTATAGTGCAGGGAAGTAAAATGTGGAATAAAAATTTTTAATATTGGAAGTGGGGTAGCCGATGTGTCGCCCTCACTATAAATTGGGTGGGATTATTCAGGGTGATTTTTATGTATATTATTTTATTTCTTTTTATTGCATCGTTTCTTACGACTTCGTCTCTTACGGCATGAGCGTTGTCTGGAAGTTCCGAGTCTCGACTGATGAGTGAGTCGAGAAGGAGTAGGTGACGATGGAGGAGCTAGGGATAGGGGGTAGTCGTCGGTTGCTGACGTATAAGGGTGAAGGAAATTTATGCTATTGGTTCGTTTATTGGTCAGTTATGGATATTCACGGGGATTGGTTTTAACCTGAGGGTCTCTCCCGTCTCGTCGCCTACGTCGAGAATATGTGAATGCTAGGTATGACCTGGAAAATTTAGACGAAAAGGGCCTTACTGAACGTTAGGCGAAGGTGGGGAGCTAGTGGGAGAGGGTAGTCGTCATATGTCTCGGCGTGAGGAGTAAGGAAAATCTATTGGTTCGTCTAGTGGTCAGCTATGGTTATTCGCGGGGATTGGTTTTTTTCCACAGCGCTCCCCGCATCGACGCTTACGTCAAAAAGAGTTAAGGGGTGGGAGACGTTACCGGAAAATTATGACGAAAAAATGTTTCCTGAAAGTTAGAAGAGCGAGAGAAGGGGGAGCAGGTCTGGACAGCTATGGGTATGCGGTGTTCGGTCTCGGTTTTCGAAGAAAGAAATATTTTTAAAAGAAAAAGCCCACTGTTTATTGTGACCGTTTCTCCGTTGGTTAGACGCGAGAATACGACCAAAACTTCGTCTCCGCCGTTGCGGCGACGGCCGAGTTTGCCGGCAGCTCTCAAAA
>NW_022639841.1:62457-62635 GCF_010583005.1 Odontomachus brunneus | reverse complement strand
TCAGTAAATACATCTTTTTAAACGCCACAACTTTTATCTGAAACATTTTTTTCTAAAATGCTTAGTTTTCGAGATATTTCACCGGTCCGGGACTTTTTGAACACCCTGTATATATAATCGTGAATAGATTTCTACTTATTTCGTATACATTTGGAAGCGCAGTATTGAATATAATGTT
>NW_022639841.1:62076-62447 GCF_010583005.1 Odontomachus brunneus | reverse complement strand
ACGGCTATTCTCTCGCGAGGTCACACGGGTCGTCGCGAACGGTGACTAACCCTCGCGGCAGCCGTCGTGAAGCGACGGCAACCATTCCGATTTTTCCACGCTCGGGCTGAACGACAGAGATAGGACAGCTCACCAAAAACTCCTGCTGGCTCGCCTCTCGTTCTCCGCTTGATCGCTCGCTCTCTCTCTCGTTCGCTCGCCGCACGATGGTCGCTCGCTCGCTCGTGAATTTGGTCCAGCGTACACGTTGCTCGCTAGCCGCACAGTGCCGATTCTTCCTGCGAGCGCGAGGCTCCTTTACTCGCGGTATCAGCCGCCGATCGCCGCTAGGTCTTATTGGTCCTGCGGGAACGTACGGCTCTAGCGCGGGC
>NW_022639841.1:61885-62066 GCF_010583005.1 Odontomachus brunneus | reverse complement strand
CAGTATGGAACATTTAAGCTTACAATTGGAGAATATTTTATCGAATAATTTCACAATCATTTGATCGAAAGTTTCGCTCGAAATCGGTATAAAAAAGTTTAATAAATTGATTAAGATTATAACCGCGGCATATATAATAAAAAAAAACGCAAGAATATTGTCCACAAGTTTGCGCTGAATA
>NW_022639841.1:61764-61875 GCF_010583005.1 Odontomachus brunneus | reverse complement strand
CTCTCTCTCGTTCGCTCGCCGCACGATGGTCGCTCGCTCGCTCGTGAATTTGGTCCAGCGTACACGTTGCTCGCTAGCCGCACAGTGCCGATTCTTCCTGCGAGCGCGAGG
>NW_022639841.1:60898-61754 GCF_010583005.1 Odontomachus brunneus | reverse complement strand
TACCTTCGGTACTCGGGTGGCTTGGTAGACCCCTGACTGTCTAACATCGAGTTGTTGAATCGCTTGTAGAATTTCGAGCAAATTCATTTTGGCAGGATAGTGGCGAATGTAAAGTATTTACCTTGGGTATGATCACTGTTATTTCGTCGTTCGTTCTATCTTCTGGTGTTTTCGCTCCTTCGACGGTTCTCTTTGCGGCTTCCTCTGACGAAGGCTTTGTTGTTGTTTGTGGTAGGCTGAAATTATAGCAAAAATCTGCGCTTTGGTCGCTCCTCGCTCACTTCACTGATGCTGCTGAGCCTGTCCACCCCCTCCTCCTCCTTCTTTTCCTTCACAACCTGCTCTCACTTCTTCAGCTCTCTGTTTTTCTCTCCGTACCGCTCTCGCGCGTTTAACCACTCTTTTAATTTAGCCGCGTTGTTTAAAGCGCAATGAAAATCAGAGCCCCACACTGTCATATGATAGCCGTGATATATGCACCTTATTTCGCGCTCGGTTGATTGCAAGCATTTGAAGGAGGGAGACATTTCCTCGAGATTATATACCTCTTTCCCTAGTAAATTATGCAAATAATCCGTTTTCTCTCCGCCCCTGGCGTAAATACGTCAGGCGTTTCTGGATATTTCGCGCAAGTGCTGGAACAAATATCCCGCATCGGTTTCTCCGTCCCACCACTCGATCCCGTGATAATTTTTTGTGAGCCAGTAATTTTGTCGTTTTGTCTTCTCCTTTAATGTGCCAAACGGATATTGCGGTCGTAAAATCCAGTGCCCAGTATATGCTGCGTGAACTGCGACATCGGCGATTTCTTTAGCCGTAAAGTTATCGTCGTTATCCCGAAAAGCCTGCACGTCGA
>NW_022639841.1:60738-60888 GCF_010583005.1 Odontomachus brunneus | reverse complement strand
TAACAAAAATTAAAATAACGCGATCTCGTACGCAAAAAGCGTGCGAGACCAATCTCCTCGCCGCCGCCCTTCCCGCGGAAGAAGGGGCGCGAGCACAGCTCTCCTCGTCTCCCCGCTGCTATCGGTGACGGCGAAATCGCCACGTCACAG
>NW_022639841.1:55754-60590 GCF_010583005.1 Odontomachus brunneus | reverse complement strand
GGGGGGAAGCGGTGTGGGAGTTTGTTTCCTAGCCGGCATAATCTACAATGACTTGACGAGATGAGTCAATTTCTAATACACTGTCAAATTCCGCGTAGACGATACAATTAATCGTCGCTACGAGGGCACTGTCAAACCGTACTTCGAGTCGTAAAGAGCTGTGTTTCACGAGATTCCAATGCCCCGCGCAATTGGCGGACAGATCGGAGGTAAGATCGAAAGCGAAAAGAGTAAATCCGTTTAAGTATTCTTCTCTAGTTATTCCATTACCCTCGTTCAAAAAGTGGATACCGGTCCCCGAAAATAGCGTTTGATAAGCCTCGACGTAGAGCTGTGCCGCGGGAGAAAAGTCGGGCTGTAACGGTCGACTAGGAATTTGTTTACCGTCGACATACATAGAGAAGAAATTTATGCCGAAATTGTCGAAATTAAACGGATTTAATTTTCTATCCCCGTTACATGCTTTATTATCGACAAAGCCGATAATTATTCGCTTTGGTAATTGTCCAAGTATGACGTTATCGAGCGATTCGCCTACAAGTCCGCGGTGAATCGTGAAAGATTTAACTTCGACTTTTGTGAGAGGGTACTTGGCGGTGTGTTTGCTTAGCATTCTCGCGTACGCGAGCAATATTCCGGGATTTATTTTAACCCTTCTTAACGAGTAAACTAGCTTCTAGAATATATATTTTCGATGCGCTATTAGCTTCCATGAGACAGAAGGCATCTTTCGAACGAACGAGCCGTAGCCGCACTTCCACTTCGTTCAGTAAGAATTTATCTTGATTGAACACGTCGCAATGAAGATGTCTTATGAGATCTACCGCTTGCTCGTCTCGTACGAACGTGGTACGCCACTCTAGCCCGATATTTTGTAGCCCCGCCTCCGCCCCCGGTAAAGCGTCCATATGCTGCGTGGTATCTTCGTACCACAGGGCCGAAGTCAGATGCGATCTTTTTGCCGGAGTAGCGTAATTTAATAGCGCCTCAATGTACGCGCAATAGGCGTAAGCGTTGTTCGGGGGCGATACGAGTTTTTGATTAAAATATACGTCGATTTGGTTGAACAACGAATGTAGAAAATGGTTTACGGAGTCTACTTTGACGTCGGCTCTTTGAACTCTTGCCAGCGGGTTCTTTTCTATTCGCACGCGAAGCGACAGCATAGTGTGCGTGAGGTCTATGTATTCTTCTCCATGTCCGGGTACGAGGAATTCTATGGGAGCGTCGTCCGCGAGAGAGGACACGGGTTTGTAATAAATCCATTGCGAACTCTTGATGCTGGTTTGGGTGGGCGGTAAAGAGAAGAGATCCAGCTCGCTCTTCAAGCACTCGCTGGAATATGTGTGAAGAAAAGACATGCTTAGTTTTCGTCTCGTCGATTAAGAGAAAATGTCGGATACTGTACGTTTCTTGTTGTTAACACTACGGCGTTTTGCGGTTCCGCCAGCGCGTCTTCCCGCTATACGAGTCTTCTTCTTCTTCTTCTTCGATGATTTCTTCGCCCCCGTATTTCCCCGTTTCGTCTTAATTTTCGACGATTTCGAAGAACTTTTGGCGCATCGATTACGTTTACGCGAGGCAGATTTAGCGATGTAACCGCCGAGTCTGTCGAAAG
The DNA here is from genome assembly GCF_010583005.1 of Odontomachus brunneus. Classification (NCBI taxonomy): domain Eukaryota; kingdom Metazoa; phylum Arthropoda; class Insecta; order Hymenoptera; family Formicidae; genus Odontomachus; species Odontomachus brunneus. The sequence continues at coordinate 58,972 of NW_022639841.1, read as the reverse complement.
GAAACTGGAGCTTCTTAATCTTCGTCGCCGAGTTATATCCGGATCCCTCCATCAGTTCACTGATTTCATCTCTGGCCCTCCTCTTAAGATTCACTCCCAATTCTTTAAGTCGGGTTTTGACCGCAGTTTTCAACGGAGTGTTATTTTTCACGTCCTCGATTATATTAATGCCGCTGCGTAAAGCTTCTTTTCCAACTGCGCGTAAAGCGCCGGTCAAATAAGGAAGCGCTCGTCTAAATACCCCCCCGAGAAAACTCCCGATACCGTGTCCGCGCTGGTACGGGAAACCTACGAAAATACGGGGAATTCCGCCACCGCTACCACCCCCGGTCTGCGCCTCGTAATATTCCTGGTAATGACTCATGTCGCGTTATAATATCAAATTCTCTTTAATCGCAACGCCTAAAGTGCAAGGTCACCATCAGCGTCCCAAATTCGAATGGTATGCTCTCCCCCGTTTGATCTCTTATATCTATTTCTATCGTTCGAAAACAAGTCAAGCGTAGAGGGATGTAATTAGCGTGTGAAAAATTCTTTGTGGCGTTACAACCAAAAATGTGCCTGTCGAGCGAGTGCTCGACCGGGACCACTCGAAGAAGAGGGGTAGAGACATCCCCCGTTACGTAAGGTTCGCAGATGTCGCAATAAACGAAGAGTTTATCGGGAATACCTTACGCGATGCTACCCGGCGCATCGGACGCGAGTTCCCGCGTTGTCGGCGAAATCATGTAAAATAATTCCTCGCTAATTTCGCGTGCGCTCGGTGCAGATTTTGAATCAAGATAGTGCGATACGGATTCGATATTCGCCACCTCGGGATATATTAGTTCTGCGCGTTTTTTGTGCGTATCGAACCCCAGCATACGTCCGAGCTTGTCGGAGAATTTTATACAATGGCTCAAAGTGCATTGTTTTTTGTCGCACTTGAGACTCATGAAGACTCTGCCGCCGTGTCGAGAATCCACCCGCCAAACGATGTGCGCACCGATCTCCGCACAAACGCTGTTTAAGGCTGACATCAAAACCGGTAGATCGCGATAAACGCCGGGGGTTATGCAGGCGGTTTCGATCTCGACCGGCTCGTGCTCCCCGATATTGACGAAGACGAGTCAGCCCTCCTCTCCGGCTAGTATGTGCAATAAACTGTAGGGAAACTGAATCTCGGTGAGCGCGACTTCCCATTGACCGCGCAAATCCACTCGTTGAGGTAATTCTGTGATAAACGACGTGGTCGTATTTTCCGGAAAGTATCGCATGCTGTTGTTGCTAGGTAGAATCATAAGAAATTGTTCTCGCATTATGCCTGAACGATTTCAGTTTCGAAGTGGATATCCACGAATTAAATTTAGAGGGGTATCCTCGCCAGCTAACTAGCAATTCCTTACCGGCGCCGCGTCCCCTGCTTTTTATCACCTTATCGACGATAAACTCCTCTTTTCGCAAATTTTTGCTCACCCCCGTTAGTTCCTGTTCGTAGAATATTCCGTCTATAACTTCACCCGATAGATCGCTCAATTCGTATACCCTCTGCTCTTGCCACGCGATGAATTTGAAATATTTTCTCGCTCCAATTCGTCTCGTATCCTTTCTCGAATGTGCCTTTCGTCCTACTGACTCGCACCAGATCGCCCACCGCGTATTTAGCCTTTTGTTTACGAACTCCCCCCTTGCGCTCGTATCGTTGTTTCGTATTTTCGCGTGCGATGCGAGCGTTTTCCAGCGTAACACTCGCCGGCTGCATCAAAGTGGTGGAATGACGGGTGTGATTGTAGACGCGCACGATATCCTGCAAAATATCGATGTAACGATACGTATTCCGATGAGTAAAATAGCGCCACATTCGTTCCTTAAGCGTTCTATTGAAGCGCTCGATTACAGCGGCTTTGACATCAGGATTTCGAGTTATGCAAAAACGTATGCTCCTTTCTTTCAAAAAATTTTGAAAGGGACGCGCGAGGAATTCTTTTTCCTTGTCTGTCTGTAGATACACAGGTAGCCGTCCCTCGCTCCTCGAGAGCTCGCGTTGGAGTGCCGCCGTCACGCTAACACCTGTTTTGTCACGTATCGCTTCCGCACAGACATATTTGCTGTGCACATCAATAATCATGAGCAAGTAGCAGTAGTTATCGTTGTAGTTCTTGAGATTGCGAAATTCGATCAAATCAGCCTCCCACACGTCGTCAATATTCGTCACGTTGTAATGTAAGCGGGGAAATTTGCGTCGTATCGGTCTGTGCAGTTAGTGTGAAGCCCGACACCCATAGGGTACCGCGCTTTGCTTCCTCAGCCGTGAAGGCTATACGCTACTTGCTACCATCTGCTTCTACCGTTTGTCAACCACTGACAGGGGAAGGACGATGGAAACATCCAGCAGCGCCTGCGGGACGTGTTCGCAGGGTGAGCGGTTTAGCCGTGACGCGCGCGCCGCCTGCCCGTTGTGGCTGCAGCGCGCGCCCCACGCCCACGGGGACCACGGGGAAGCCCGCTCACTTGTGTCTCGCCCAGACACACGCTCTGACCTTTTGGATAGGAGGGGAAGGGAAGAGGAATGGGTATTGGGTTTAGGTGATGGAGGTGAGGTGAGAACCTGAAAATAAAATAAAATATTAGTTATTTCCTACCTCAACGGCCCGGGTCCACGGTGATCTCGCGAAGGTTGCGAGGCCGTTTACCCATGCCCGGAGGCTCCAACATCCCCCGGGTAGGCCTCTGTGAAATCTAATATGGACCCTTTAACCAAAGGGTTTCCCGACAGAAGGCCGCGAACATGGAGTAGGCCTCTGGAGTCGACACGAATTAATGTGCCGCCTCCGGCCACTTCCAGCTCGCGGCCGGAACAACCTCCCGAAGAGCCTCCCGCTGCGGCTCGAATTCGGGACAGCGCAGCAGATGGTGCGCGGCCGTGTCGCTTCCCTCCCCACAAACACACATCTCACCTTTCACAAGGCCCAAGGACGCAAGGCGTGCCTGGAACCTGCCGTGTCCGGTGATCATTTGTGTCACGTGGTGGTCAGGGCGGACCCACCGCGCATCAACCCTGCGCTCTACATCACTAAAGAAGGCGTACATGGTGTGGCCTTTGCTCGAAGAAGACCATCGAGCCTGCCACACCTTGTACGCCTCGCCCCTAATGAGACCCTGGGTCTCTTTAAGATTCCCGGTGAACGGGACTACTGCATCACATAGCCTGGCATCCATCTCCTTCCTTGCCATATATC
>NW_022639841.1:55350-55744 GCF_010583005.1 Odontomachus brunneus | reverse complement strand
TAGTATTCGCCGAGAAGGATGTCGACGGGGACCGCGCCAGCAACCACGCAGAGCGACTCCGACGCAGTGCGGTACGCAGCGGTCGTCGAGATGAGCGCTCGGCGCTGCAGGGTCCTGAGAACCTTCAGGTCAGCCCCCGCGCACAGGTCGGCCCACCCGGCAGCGGCGTAAGCCACCGTCGGCGCGAACACGCCCCGGTAGATCGCGGAGAGCGCACTGAAGCGCAATCCCCACCGACATCCCGCCATCCTAGCTAATTTACTAAAGAGCGACCCGACCTTGTCGCTCAAGTATCTACAATGGGAGGATACTCCCATGTCCCTGTCAAAATGGATGCCTAGGTACCTAACTGTTTTCTTAAACGCGATCTTTTCATTTCCTAAACGAATGGTCG
>NW_022639841.1:54636-55340 GCF_010583005.1 Odontomachus brunneus | reverse complement strand
TCGTTTCCGGCCCGGACGCGCTCCTCTCCGTCTACCGATGGGGGCCCTCCTGATCAGTTCGTTCCTGAGTACAATTGCCTCAGTCTTGCGCGATGAGATCTGGAGTTTGGCCCCCTCGCACCAATTCCTAACTAAGTTTGCTACACGTTGCCCTCTTTCATCTAATTCTTTACGCGAGTCGCCTTCGACCGTGACCAAAAGGTCGTCGGCGTACGCGATAAACGACCTACCTATATCCGTCTCTAGTTCGCGGAGAAGCCCGTCGAACATAACTGTCCAGCACGCTGGACCTAGAACCGAACCTTGAGGGCAACCTCTGCTCGCATGTCTCCAAAGCACACGCTGACCTTCCTCTCGCTAAAATAACTGCGGAGAACCTGGAAGATATTTCGAGGGCAGTCCAGCCTCTTCCAGGTCTCCAGGACTAGTGGCCACCAGACATTGTCGAAGGCGTCGGCTATGTCGAAGAGCAGCGCAAAGACGTATCTCCGCTCGGAGGCGGAGACCATCCGACGCAGCTCAACGATCGCGTCCTCCGTCGACCTTCCGGCCATGAAGCCGAACTGCCGATCGGAGAGTCTCCCCGGCGCCATCGACGTCCGATCGAGTCGCTTCTTCAGAAGCTTCTCGAAGAATTTCCCTACAACGGAGAGGAGACAGATGGGTCTGTAAGATTTAGGGTCCTTCGCGTCCTTGCCCTCGCC
>NW_022639841.1:53924-54626 GCF_010583005.1 Odontomachus brunneus | reverse complement strand
TGATTTAGGGTCCTTCGGGTCCTTACCTTCGCCCTTCAGGAAGACTCTAAGTGAGTCCTCCTTCCAGATCGAGGGAAAGACGCTGCATTGAAGGCACCCGTTAAAGAGCCTAACAAACTGACCGCGGATTACCTTAATGGTGGCCTTTAGCGCTGCAACCTCAACGAGGTCTAGGCCAGGCGCCTTCCTGACTTTCAGGGTTTTCGCGACGGCGACGACTTCTGCCTCCGTGAAGAGCGGGGCATCGTCTCCGTCGGGCGCGGTGAACGCGCTTCCCCTGATTTCACGCTGCATCGGCGTGTCGTCGTTCGCCCGGTCGTCAGGGACGTGCACCTCCAGCAGGTGCCTGGCGGTCTCCTCTATGGTGGTGGTCGAGGAGCCATCATCGCGGCGGAGGCTGCTGAGCACTTCGTCTACTCGGAACTTCCGGGCCTCGCGTTTGTACACGAATCCCCATGGCTCCGAGTTTCCCACCTCCGTCACGAACTTCCGCCAGCTGTCGCGCTTCGCCCTCCGCACCTCCCTCGTGTACCTCCTCAAAGAGGAGAGGTAGGCACTTCGGCCGGAGGCACGGAGCGGCTCAGCGTTTTCCCGCTGGAAGGCACGCCGTGCCCTATAGACGTCCTTCTTTAGGATCGTCAATTGTCTTGTCTACCACGGGTTGGACTTCCTAAACCGCCTCTTCCTGGGCATTGCCCGTTC
>NW_022639841.1:53702-53914 GCF_010583005.1 Odontomachus brunneus | reverse complement strand
TTTGAAACTGCCACTGCAGCCCACGGACGTTCCGAGCGTGCAGCGGCAATCCTCGTTCCCTGCCCTAAACCGAGGATGGCGAAGCTCGAGCCTTGCTTCCGGACGTGCATTTCCTGCAAAAGCAGGACGTCCAGCCGCTTCTCGGCTACGAGCTGACGGACTTCGCCACTAACCACAGCTGAACGCCTCATGTTCAGCTGCATAACCCTAAT
>NW_022639841.1:52112-53550 GCF_010583005.1 Odontomachus brunneus | reverse complement strand
CTCGATGACGACCTGGGGGGGCCTGGGACCACAACCCCCCCCCCATGCCGGCGCGACGTTACCGACCTGCCGCAGGTAACGATTTTTGTAGTCAAGCCCATATTGAAAAATTGAAAAATTGGGGGGTATGTCGGGACCCCCCAACCCGGCGGCCCCTCAAGCACGCTGCCTCATGAGAGGCGAGAAGAGGAAGAAGACAAAAAGAAATAGAGAAAGAAAAAGAAAAATGAAAAGAAAGGGGTCACAGTGGGGGATGGTCAGAGCCATGCCTACACCGCACTGCTCCCCTGCGGACCTGAAAATAAATATACCCCCGGTTCCGTCGACCCTGCTGCGGGAAGCGAAGGGGCGCAGGGCCCGGTAGGTTGCTGTAGCGGCCCCTGCCTTCCCTCCCTGCATCAAGGATGCAGCAAGGGAAAGCGGAATGCGATAGGCCGCCAAAGGTGGGGAAAAAGGAAGGCGATTGGAGAGTTTAGGTTAGCGCCGCTAGCGCCATGGCGGTCCCGCCCAGGTTCGACGGCCGCGGCGCCGAGCCAATTATGTGCTCGCGGCAATGCTGTGTTTTATGCTGCACCTGAAAGAGAAAAATACCCCCGGTTCCGTCGCCCCTTCCGCCAGAGCGGAGGGACACAGGCCCCGGTAGGTTGTTACGGCAACTCATGCCCCCCTCCCCGCATCAAGGATGCAGCGAGGCGGGGCGATGGGCCACCTAGGTTTGGGGAAAAGGAAAAGGGAAGTAGGTGGTGTGGGTTCTATGCCGCTAGCGCCATGACGGTCCCGTCCAGGGCCGACGGCCGCGGCGCCGAGCCAATTATGTGCTCGCGGCAATGCTGTGTAGTTCTACACCTGAAAGGAAAAAGAGCCTCTGGTTCCGTCGACCCTGCCGCCGAAACGGAGGGACGCTGGGCCCGGTAGACTGCGAGGCAGCCCCTGCCTCCTCCTCTACATCATCGATGCGGCAGGGGGAGACGGAGGGTGATGGACTGCTCAAGTGTGGGATACCTCTCCGGGAGGTGTAGGGAGGGAAGAAAGAGGGGGAAGGGTAGCGACGCGGCTGGGCGGCACCTTCTCCGGTCCTAGTATCCGGCCCAACTTGGCTGTCTACACGGTTTCGTACCGCTCGAGCCGCTCAAGTACCGGTCCTACCGAGGCGTCGCCCTGTCCCGCTCCCGCTGGAGAGAGAAGGAAGCGGCACGGCCGGGAGGCACTCCTACTCGCCCCAGTGCTCGGACGGTGTGGACTGTCTCTGCGGATTTCATACCGCTCGAGTCCTCCGGACACCGGGGTTCACTGGGGGCGCCACCGTTCCAGTTACCGCTGGGAAAAGCCCATCCTTTCTTGGCCCCACGTCTCACCGTGGACTGGGCACGTGGGCAGAGGGAAGAGTCCGCCCTTTGGGGCGCACGGACAGCCAGGGCCCCGTCGGCCGTCTGGACGT
>NW_022639841.1:51189-51983 GCF_010583005.1 Odontomachus brunneus | reverse complement strand
GCCCCACGTCTCACCATGGACTGGGCACGTGGGCGGAGGGAAGAGTCCGCCCTTTGGGGCGCACGGACAGCCAGGGCCCCGTCGGCCGTCTGGACGTCGCGGCGTCCAGACGTTGCCCGACTCTCACCACGAGGAGGTGGGGTTGACTAATGGGAGCAGCGGGGGATGCTCGAGGCATGCCTAGACAGCGCCGCTCCCTTTGAGAGTCCATCGGTCTGTGCAGCGTGTACGCGTCTTGTGACTCGAGCCAACTAATAATTTCGTTTTGATTGAAATCCGTGTCGGCGGCGCGCGAAAGATTTTCCACGGCTGAATACCCCGCATAGTGCGTGGGATTATAGTATAATTTTTCCAGCCTCGTCATTCCAAAAGGTTCCAATCCAACAATCGTCTCTTCCTTGCGAATTTAGAATCTCTGTTACTCACGCGCGTTTTATTCTTCTTGTTGTTGCTGGATATAAACATCTCGTTGTCCCGTTCGTTGTCCTCTTCGAACGATGTCTCACCGGATCCACGTTTACCGGCCGCCACACTTGTCCCGGGAAAAGTTACGTTTTTACGCGCCGACGACGACGACGACGGACCTTCGAGGATATACGCGTTACTGTCCAAAGGTTCTCGGAGATTTCAAGTTAACAATCGCCTCTTCCTCGCGAGTTTGGAATCGCGGTCACTCATGCGGGTTTTGTTCTTGTTACCGTCGCCGGTTATAAACGCCGAGTATCTCTCATCATCGCGCTCATCTTCGAGTGATGCTTCGTTGAACGCGCGTTTATTCGCTCGCGCTCTCGCTC
>NW_022639841.1:43347-51179 GCF_010583005.1 Odontomachus brunneus | reverse complement strand
CTCGATGACGACCTGGGGGGGCCTGGGACCACAACCCCCCCCCCATGCCGGCGCGACGTTACCGACCTGCCGCAGGTAACGATTTTTGTAGTCAAGCCCATATTGAAAAATTGAAAAATTGGGGGGTATGTCGGGACCCCCCAACCCGGCGGCCCCTCAAGCACGCTGCCTCATGAGAGGCGAGAAGAGGAAGAAGACAAAAAGAAATAGAGAAAGAAAAAGAAAAATGAAAAGAAAGGGGTCACAGTGGGGGATGGTCAGAGCCATGCCTACACCGCACTGCTCCCCTGCGGACCTGAAAATAAATATACCCCCGGTTCCGTCGACCCTGCTGCGGGAAGCGAAGGGGCGCAGGGCCCGGTAGGTTGCTGTAGCGGCCCCTGCCTTCCCTCCCTGCATCAAGGATGCAGCAAGGGAAAGCGGAATGCGATAGGCCGCCAAAGGTGGGGAAAAAGGAAGGCGATTGGAGAGTTTAGGTTAGCGCCGCTAGCGCCATGGCGGTCCCGCCCAGGTTCGACGGCCGCGGCGCCGAGCCAATTATGTGCTCGCGGCAATGCTGTGTTTTATGCTGCACCTGAAAGAGAAAAATACCCCCGGTTCCGTCGCCCCTTCCGCCAGAGCGGAGGGACACAGGCCCCGGTAGGTTGTTACGGCAACTCATGCCCCCCTCCCCGCATCAAGGATGCAGCGAGGCGGGGCGATGGGCCACCTAGGTTTGGGGAAAAGGAAAAGGGAAGTAGGTGGTGTGGGTTCTATGCCGCTAGCGCCATGACGGTCCCGTCCAGGGCCGACGGCCGCGGCGCCGAGCCAATTATGTGCTCGCGGCAATGCTGTGTAGTTCTACACCTGAAAGGAAAAAGAGCCTCTGGTTCCGTCGACCCTGCCGCCGAAACGGAGGGACGCTGGGCCCGGTAGACTGCGAGGCAGCCCCTGCCTCCTCCTCTACATCATCGATGCGGCAGGGGGAGACGGAGGGTGATGGACTGCTCAAGTGTGGGATACCTCTCCGGGAGGTGTAGGGAGGGAAGAAAGAGGGGGAAGGGTAGCGACGCGGCTGGGCGGCACCTTCTCCGGTCCTAGTATCCGGCCCAACTTGGCTGTCTACACGGTTTCGTACCGCTCGAGCCGCTCAAGTACCGGTCCTACCGAGGCGTCGCCCTGTCCCGCTCCCGCTGGAGAGAGAAGGAAGCGGCACGGCCGGGAGGCACTCCTACTCGCCCCAGTGCTCGGACGGTGTGGACTGTCTCTGCGGATTTCATACCGCTCGAGTCCTCCGGACACCGGGGTTCACTGGGGGCGCCACCGTTCCAGTTACCGCTGGGAAAAGCCCATCCTTTCTTGGCCCCACGTCTCACCGTGGACTGGGCACGTGGGCAGAGGGAAGAGTCCGCCCTTTGGGGCGCACGGACAGCCAGGGCCCCGTCGGCCGTCTGGACGTCGCGGCGTCCAGACGTTGCCCGACTCTCACCACGAGGAGGTGGGGTTGACTAATGGGAGCAGCGGGGGATGCTCGAGGCATGCCTAGACAGCGCCGCTCCCTTTGAGAGTCCATCGGTCTGTGCAGCGTGTACGCGTCTTGTGACTCGAGCCAACTAATAATTTCGTTTTGATTGAAATCCGTGTCGGCGGCGCGCGAAAGATTTTCCACGGCTGAATACCCCGCATAGTGCGTGGGATTATAGTATAATTTTTCCAGCCTCGTCATTCCAAAAGGTTCCAATCCAACAATCGTCTCTTCCTTGCGAATTTAGAATCTCTGTTACTCACGCGCGTTTTATTCTTCTTGTTGTTGCTGGATATAAACATCTCGTTGTCCCGTTCGTTGTCCTCTTCGAACGATGTCTCACCGGATCCACGTTTACCGGCCGCCACACTTGTCCCGGGAAAAGTTACGTTTTTACGCGCCGACGACGACGACGACGGACCTTCGAGGATATACGCGTTACTGTCCAAAGGTTCTCGGAGATTTCAAGTTAACAATCGCCTCTTCCTCGCGAGTTTGGAATCGCGGTCACTCATGCGGGTTTTGTTCTTGTTACCGTCGCCGGTTATAAACGCCGAGTATCTCTCATCATCGCGCTCATCTTCGAGTGATGCTTCGTTGAACGCGCGTTTATTCGCTCGCGCTCTCGCTCTTGGAATAGGGGTGCTACTACGTGCCGCTAAATCATCGGGGATAGAAATGCTATTGCGCAAAGGCGATTCTTCGGTAAAAATCTGGCGAATCCTCTTCTCTCGTAATTCGCGATTTCCCACGAATTCGGGAAGAGTAGCTATATTGCGCAATAGTCGAGCGAATCGGCCTCTCCCCGTCGCTTTTAAGGTTTTTCTCTCGCGTACCGCATCGTTCACGAGTTCGGCGATGTTCGTTTCCCTTAAAACATTCCCGTCTATTGTTACGTCCCGGACGGTCGCGGCTTTAAGACACGGACACAGGTGCTCGGACCTAGTCGCGGGAATAGATCGCGTTTCGGGTACTAACGAATTTCTGCAATTCTCCCCGGGGATGCGTGCGATCGCGGGTCAATAACGCGGGATATAGTAAAAATTTAGACTCTTACCTTTTAATCCATGGTGATGATTTCTGTTCCGGTTGTGGCGGCTTGGCGGGCTCGTGCCTTAAGAAAAGGAATCTCTGACCCTGCGGTAGACGTGGCGGGAGAAGGAGATCCGACGGGAGTTGCTGCGTCGTAGTAATAGTTCAGGTATTCCTTCCTGAAGACTTTGTAGAAGGCTGGTCGCGGATCCCGTGTTACGACTGGATACTCCGGTGCGGGTAGTGAGAGAGGATGGTTCAATTCGATTCCCCTTAGTTCGTAACTTCGCGACTCGCGCTGCGTGGATTCGCTACTCACTCGCGATGCGTTATCCGTGTGGGAGAAGTAGACCTCGTATTCGGGATCAGGAATATAATCGACACCTATCAGGCTGGTGTCCTGGATGGAAACTGTGCGATGCAGTGCTTTAATTAATTTACGGAACTGTACCTTACGGCCGGCTCGTCCCTTCCTCGTCATCGGATTAAACGTTTAGTCAGCCCCCGAACTGCAAGAATACACGTGTGGACAGGGGCGTAGCACAGACTGCCCCCAGCTCTGCCCGTGGTGGAAACTCACAGCCCTGCGTTGACCAACTGACTCACCATTAGTCGCGACGTAATCGGGGGCGCAGAGGAACTGCCCCGCTCCGATTTATTGCGAAGAATGGTAGATTCGAAACGCGACAGGGATGATGCTGGTAATCCCTTTTGTTGCACGGTCACCGCTCGAGGGGAATGTGAGAGAGGGAAAGTCAACAACTCGTAAATAAATTCTAACATATATTCTAAACTCTTTTGGTTTACACTGTTACACGCTGGGCGAAAGTATACAAGTAAGAAATCTTATAAGTATGAGAAAATTTCTGAGTTAGGAAAAATTTATAAGTATGAGAAAATTTCTGAGTTAGGAAAAATTTATAAGTATGAGAAAATTTCTGAGTTAGGAAAAATTTATAAGTATGAGAAAATTTCTGAGTTAGGAAAAATTTATAAGTATGAGAAAAATTCTAAGTACTAGAGTTCGACTTATAATGAAAAATTCTAAGTATTAGAGTTCGACTTAGGAGTATAGGTTTAACTTATTCTAGACCCTATTCAGGGATGAGGGTTCACTTAGACTTGAACGAGGCCGAGTACTGGCTACCGATTGACTGAGTGTGTTGCTCGGCGCCGCTCGTTATATAGAGTTCAGCCCCTAGCAGTCGTGTCGCGAAACATTATGTAGTGGGGATAAGGGACTTAGGATGATTTAGGTTTGAGGGACTTAGAAAAATTTTAGAGTTAAAAGACTTAGAAAATTTTTAGCACTTAGAAAAATTTTTGAATTAGGGGACTTAATTCAAAAATTTTTAGAAAATTTAATTAGAAAATTTTTAGGACTTAGAAAAAAGTTTAGGGTTAAGGGACTTAGAAAATTTTCAGGGCTTAGAAAAATTTTAGAGTTAAGGGACTTAGAAAATTTTTGGGACTTAGAAAAATTTTAGAGTTGAGGGACTTAGAAAATTTTTGGGACTTGGAAAAATTTTAGGAGGGGAATAAAAAAATTAAAAAAAAATATTTGTGTGGATTTTGTCATACGTGACACTATACTCACGACCCCTTGTCTGTCCCAACTTATTCTAACGGGCATCGCCACATCGCATAAATGTCACAATAGCTTGCGCGCTTTACCGTGATAACTTTTCGGGATTTTATCCAGTATTCCTCTGATGCTTTTCTGCTCGCCGCGGCGTCCACGAAGGGGGACTTCGCCGAGGGGGCGGCTCAATGCGCCCGCGTTATCTTCATCGATACGCGCTTCCGTCGGTGCGTCCTCCTCCTCCGCTTCCCTCGTCACTCTCTCACGATGACGACGATCGAGCTCCGGTTCGTCATCGAGGACGTTGTCGTTTCCGTCGTCTTCGGGACGATTGTTTTCGGCAACGTCGTCGTCATTGCTAACGCCCACGTTTTCGCGCGTTTGTTGATTTTTTTCTTCTTCTCGGAAAAAATGCAGGTAACTTTGAAGCGCCTCTCTGTACAATTCCCATTTCTCGCGATCCTGCATCGTTGACTCGAGAATTCGTCTCATCTTGGCGTCGAGTCGCGACAAAACGGTTCCCGGTGTATACGGTATTTTCACCGGATCCCGCGTCGTTATTCACCGAAACGGTGAGAAACACGGCGGGTTGTTCTTGTTGTTGTTGTTGCTGTAACTGCTGCTGCTGCATTTTCGCGAGATTTTCCGCAGAAACCAAAACCATCTTTCTCGCTCTTTCCATGATTCATCCGCGCGAGCGTTCGATTTAATTAATTTCGCGATCTGCCGATAACGCTCGATAGAATAGCACCGAGTATGGGTCCGATCACGTAAGGCAAGAATCCCCTTCTTTGCACGATAATTTTCCTCTTGGCTTTCTAATTAGTGCGTTTACTAGCGATATTCCGCAGCGCGGTTGTGTACCCGGACAAACGATTTTTTTCCCACTGGTTGAGCGGTACGTTACCTCTGAGTGTGTTGAAAGCGCATTCACAGATACAGGCGATGAAATCGTTACCTGCGCTGCGTAAGAAGGATGTCCGCTCTTTTTTCGTTAAATAGCCCAGTGCTTTCAGAAGGCAGACGTTTTTCCGGCCGATGGAGCGACACGCGATACTCGTCGCTCTATCGCTACTCCCGCGTTTTGATGTCATCGCCAAGACGCGACTGTCGCGATGCGGGTGAGCGTGCAGAGTTTTATACGTGATTTCCCGAAGATCTACGCGGGACGTAAACATAATGAGCGTTATCCGTGGGGAAGATGCACGCTCGAAATCGATATTCGTCGGGAGTGGACTGTTTCAAATCGAGTAGCAAATATCCGTGCGATCGCGAAGTAGCGTCGTGGTACACCTCTTCCAGAAACTTCGGATCATCCGGATAAACTTGACGCGCCAAGTGGCGAATTTGCGCGCGATCGCGAGGATTTTTGAATACCACGATGTAATTGCTGTTGAGAGAAATATCCCGCTGTCCGCGACCTTGATGAATGAGATTTTGGGAAATCAGTATAACGCTGAGGTTCTTGTGATGATTACCTTTTGTGAATAAATCCACAATCACATCGCACGAGGACGATTCCCTCATAAGGTCATCGATTATCACTAATTTCGCGCAAAGCGGATCGTGCGAGTAATCATCGGGGCGGGGTAAACCCTCGCGAAACTCGACTATATTTCCCCCCGCGCGCTTTCCGATGTCGCACGATGCCGCCCCGGAATTTTCGCGGCGGTACAGCGAATCCACTTCGTGCTGCAGTTGACGATAGGCCTTCTGCCACTCCACGTAATAAAACAAAATTCTCTCGAAATGGACGTCGGACATGACGGACAAATGACGAAGAAAAGTCTTCACGAAGATCGTTTTACCGCACCCCGTCGGACCGCAAACGATCGACGTCCAAGGATGCCTCCAGCGCACGTCCATGTCGCGCGAACAAGCGGTCTTCGCGCGCGACTCTCTGGGGGGAAATGAAAGAAGATCGGCTTCCGAGCGTGGATTTATATCTCGAATCGCGCGACTGTGGGCTAGCAAACCCACGCAGGGAGCCCACGCGACGGCCGTGGCGCTCGCGCCAGCGTACATCCGCGGGGACGCGCGCGCGCGCGCCTCAGCGAGCTCTTTACCGCGGCGCGGCGCGGTTCGCGTCGCCGTGAGCGTGTTTCCTCACGCGACGCGCAAAAAGCTTATTTAGCGTTGGGGGGAAAGATACAGCTCGTATACCCCAGCGTTAGAACCGCGATTGTTGAGCTTATCGCGTTGGAACAAACGATATTTCTCGGTTCACGCTCAGGCGGGATATTTTATCCTCTTGTTTGAAAGTTACTTTTATCCGTCGCATTTAAACGTCCCGCAAGAAATTCAAAATTGTTTCGCTCGCTCGCTTAAAGTCTAGGGGTTGGAGGGGATATGAGTATGTGTAAGAGTAAAAATTGATTTAAAAAGTTTTTTATTTTTTACATTCGCCTTCGCTGCATATAAAAGTCCTTATTTTTAAAGTATAGTGCGTAAAATTTACATTGATCTTTTTACAGGAGGAGTAAACAGACGAGTATATTCCGCATTTTATTATTCCGCATTATTCCAAATTTCGCATTTTTTACATTTTTCTTGTATTTTACAGTTTTTACATTTTTCTTACCCTAGGAATAATTTTAAAATCTTACGCTACAAATAAGTAAAACAAAGGAGAGATATATCGCTATTCGCTAGAGACGTAACCGTACGGTACGGAGTATCCGTTGTCGTTGAAACTGCGCTTTAGTAATACCGGTATGCAGGACTTTGTCTCGTCTTTTGTGACAATGTTGTGAAATACGGTGCGCCGAATCGCATTAAATCGCAGTTTTATTACGGTTTTATCCTCAGCCGTCTCTTCTCCCCTCTTTAACTTTTCCTCGGCTAGTAACAATGCCTTAATGGAGCTAAAATTAAGCACGCGAGAATTTTCAAAATTCAGGGTTATCCCCTTCACTTTGCAAATTTCTCGTGCGCATTCTTCGCCCGTACGAATGACGTAAGCGTAAAATTTCGGGCCGGCGGATACAAACGTCTCGATGCAGCTACCGGGGCCGTGACTCTCGAGTTCGTTTGTCATATCGCCCAAAAAATTTCCCGTACGCGGTTTGTACTCGTCGGGATCACCAGTGCTCAAATATATGCACGAATCGGTATCGTAATATAACACGCGACGATCTAACTTTTCTAAATACGAATAAAGTTTTAATCGGGCTAACGCCGTGGTGTAAGCGGCTATCGCAACGCTGGTCAGCGGAGACGGAGTGACGACTTCTCGCCTCATTCGCCACGAAACATATATTACTTCGTCGTTTACGGGCAATACGTTTGTTATTTCGTGTTCCGGGCTCGTGAGCAGGGCCGTGAAACTCTCCTACGTTCTAACGAGTTCGGTATTCGGTAGATTGGACCGTTGGCCGAATTTACCCCAGAAGGAGTTGAGGCAGAGCTTCGCGATCGAGCGCAAGATTCGGGGAGATATTCACCCTATTGAGAACAATACCCTCGACTTTCTCGTATTCGCGCAGATAACGTTCCTTGCCGCCTTCGTCATTCGCGCATTCGTTCGGCCATCCGCTAGCCTCTTGCTTCAATTGCAGAAAGCAGTTGATATACTCGGTGAACAATCCCCCAGCCGCGTAACCGGATCGTATCGCGTGACTTCGTACCTCCATATTTCGCTCACGCTCGTGATGCGATAACCTTTTTCGATAGCCTTGCGTAACTTGCAAGACACCCACGCACCTTCGAATTCAT